>NC_083767.1:54865463-54982963 GCF_963514075.1 Conger conger | reverse complement strand
AAGAATCATTGTCTCTGCATCAGCGTGCATAGGCAAGTCAGGTCCCGCTTGCGAAAGTTTAATCTTCGTTTTCTTTCACTATAGTTATTACAAAGAATTTTTGAAGAAATCAAAACACGTTCTCAGAAATTAAGTAATGAAGCGTTGCATCATTTCACTGCACTTCTGCTACACTGTCACAGACAGACATGCGAATGAAAAGCATCATCCACCAATAGCACACGAAAGAGTCCTTTCCCTATCCCCTTCAATTTAAACACCCAAAGACACCTTCAGCCTATTCTTAACACCTATTCTCAACGTGTTACTCCACGTGTCTCAGTCATAAGGACAAAGAGGATAATTATAGACAAAGTCATACTTGTATAGATACAGTATACACACTGAGGTTAATTGGTAGGCTATGTCAAAATTATTTTCTGAGGAGTACCCGAGACGTGTTGTGTTTTCTGATCTACAGAATTAAACATAATAGGCTTTTTGTAAAATGTTATTCCCTCTGTTAATCTATAATCTGATAAGTCGTCTGCTTGCCTACCTTCTGATGATAATATTATGATAATACTTTAATGCTGTTGACATGGAAATCATGCACTGACTGTAACAACGGAGGCTAGCTTTCTTTGTTCTTTGTTTGGACGAGGTAAACATACGGATGGGATGTGCTGCCTTCTCTTATTCTCGTTTATATTCAACATGTTTACAGTAAAACATTATCCCATCGCAAAGCAATGCAAGTTTTTTTTGCATATGGAGAGCCATAATGAATACAGCTGGGAGAAATACAAATGGAATATCCCTCACAAACACAAACACACCGTAGCCTTATCTATATAATACACAGTTCAGACTGGGACAGGCATCGTCCACTGACCCATAGAGGCCCTTCTCATTTGTCCCTTTAAAAGTCTCCCATGGACACATTATGGCAGGAGTATCCCCCCTCCCTCATAAACTCCCCCCTGACCACCGCATTCTAGGAAATTCCCCACAAGCCTCCGTTCCGTAAAAAGACAGGGGTCAGAAAAATGACAGAGCACGGCGCCCTCGGTCCCAGTACCCTAACAATAGAGGGCTGAGAGGCGATGAGCCGTAGCGGGTTTGCATGCGTACGCACACACGCGAGCGTACACACACACACACACACACACAGAGCGTGGCTCGTGCGTACCTGTTCCAGGTGGCGTTGGCCCCCGCTCTCCTCTGCTGGGTCCCCCTCTCCTCCGACGTGCTCTTCTCGCTCTTCCCCAGCTCGCTGAGGCTGGGGGAACTCATTAACTTCAGCCTATGAAGGGTCCTCATGGTGAGAACAGAGGGAGAGACAGAAAAAGACAGCACGCTCAATCCCGGAGCCGCAGGATCAACCCACACGGGAGGAACAATAATAGAGAGAGAGAGAGAGAGAGAGAGAAATACGTCCCTCCCGCAAGGTGCAGCATGTGCCTCTCTGTCTCTCTCTCTCTCTCTCTCTCGCCCGGCTGCTTCCCTCGGACGAGCGTTCTGATTGGCAGTGACGAGACGTGTGACCCCGTCGGTTATTGTTCACAGTTCTTGAGAAACCAGCTCCTTTCCCACTGTTGCTACATTCCTTTCTTCTGCAGAAGCAGCACGCACTCACCCGCGCGCGCACACACACACGCGCACACACCCGCGTGCACACACACACACACACACACACAGATGTGCTCGCACAGACACAGAGGCACACATTCAACACACACACACACACACACACACACACGCACACGAACACGTGCGCACAGGCACGTACAACAGTAGTAGGAGTTGCCATCAGAGCCTATTCCTGGAAAGAAGGAATAACAAGTTCAAACACACACACATACTCTCACATTCATACACAGTCTCACTCGGGTATACTGTATAAGCAGTCCTTTGCAAACGCACAGGCTCTCTTGCACACGGACGTGCTACACAAAGTCACACGCATGTGAACGGACAACACTGCTGGTTCTGCAGCAGAGCGGATGTTCAGTCGGGGATGTGCAGGCACACACCTGCAGGGACAGCGCACCTGCCCCTCTCACACACCTGCCTCTCTCACACACCTGCAGGGACACCTGCTCCACACAGGTCTCTGTGCTGCTGCTCAGCAGGGCTTGTATACCCGGGGAAAGAGGAAAGGGTGTACTGTCGGCCTCCTGGCGGCCTACTGGCTCTTCCTGTTTACTGTGACATGCAGCGGGAGCGCTCAGACCACAGCCTGGTGATCTAAACCCAAACCAGGAAGTGGCACTGGTGTGGGGACCTCGGAAACAGCCGTGGGCAAGGGTGGGGGGCGAGGGCGGGGGCGGGGGGCGGGGGTGGCGAGGGCGGGGGGGGGCGGTGTGCAGCTAGCTGATAAGGGGGGAGCTAAAATGATGCAACCGACCCGGAAAAAAGGAGAAAAAAAAGGCAACTGACAAGGGTCCCGAAAAAACAGACATTTTGACAAAGCTTCACTATTCTGGCACAAAAGTAATAAAAGTGCACTTTGATCGCAGATTTGCTTCTTAATCGCAAAGAATTTGTGCTGCTGGCATGCCCTTGTTAAACAAACAAAATAGCGCGTGCAGACTGAGACGTCGGTAATCCCCGCATCCCTTCACTATTACCCCCGCAAGTGGACGGGAGAGCTGACTGGAGCCGGGTTCGGACACGCCATGTTTGACACGTAAAAAAAGCTCTCCAGCCCACAGGTGGCAGGGGCCCCTCCCTGCACAGACTGCGCACTCCCAGCCGCCCTCCCCCCCCGAACTGAAACCACGGCAGTGGAACCACGGGGGTGACCTCAGCGGCAGCCGCACGGCCCCTCTCCGCGTTCCGTCTCCCAGAACCGCAGAACCCCGGCGCTCTGCGCTCCGCGTTCTCTCGGCGGTGCTCGGCGGAGGGGTTAAGAAGGCAGCGGGAGCGGGAGCTGGTGAAATTCCCCAGTGAAACCCACATGCGGTCGCAGGCATTCCGCCCCGCCGGCCCAGCTCAGCGTGCTGAGCGCCGCACACACAACAAAGGGCCTCTTCAGCCGGGCGTCTCAGCCTCGCGCGTCTTAAAGGTGAAAGGCAGCTTTTTACTAAGTCTGAGCACTAACACGAGGGGCTGCCCGGCAGGACAACTGGACTCTGCGCCCGTTTATATTTAACAGGAGACGCAAGAAATGCCCCTCCACAAGAAAAGCAAAGATCAGTCACTGATACCCTAAGAGAGAAATAGATCACTGCTCTAAAATTGGATGTAGCTCAAAAGCAGTATTGTTCTACAGAGCATGCTTTAGCGTGAGGTTTTTTTTAAGAGGACAGGGTTGTTCATTCATCAATGATGCGGGGCCTTCCAGCAACAAAATCAGATCATTAAAAAAAAAAGACTGAGTGCCTTAATACATCAGATGTACTATTTTGGGTCATTTCCTCAAGCTTGCATCATGCACAGACACAAGGGATAAGGTCAGCTCACGTTAAAGTCCTTAAGCTTCCCCTTCCTCTTCCTTCAAATACTCTGTGAGACGACGAGAACAGCCAAGCGCTAGCCAGTGTGTGTTTGTTTGAGTGGACGCAGGTGTGTGTGTGTGTGTGCAAACGGTGGGTACATGTGTGTGTTTGAGTGGATGCAGGTGTGTGTGCAAACGGTGGGTACATGTGTGTGTTTGAGTGGATGCAGGTGTGTGTGCAAACGGTGGGTACATGTGTGTGTTTGAGTGGATGCAGGTGTGTGTGTAAACGGTGGGTACACGGTGTGTGTGTTTGAGCAGCGGGCCAGCGAGGGTACCGGTAACAGACACAGATGGATGTGTCTCTCTGGGTCCTGACAGCACGCGGGAGAGCAAACAGGCAACGAGCTGACCTCAGAGTCAGAGCAGACAGCCGCCCTCCCCCTCCCCCTCCACTCCGATGCCCCAGACAATGGCACCATCCCGACTGTAGAGGGAGCTGTCAAACAGATTTGTGCTCCTCTTATTGATATGTAGGTCACACAAAGAGGGAGCGAGAGAGAGAGAGAGGAGGCAAAGAAAGTGAGGCAACGGCAACCTCTATTCACGCTCCACGGATGTACAGTAAATCACGACAAAGAGCCAGCGGTGCTTCTGAATGTTTACACGAGCAAGAACACCTTCTGTGGCCCGTTTCACACGCACGGGCGATTTCACTGTGGCAACAGAGACACAGGGAACTGCTCTGAAATGACCCACCGCGGTTTCTCAACAACCCGCACACGGCGCTAACACGGAAACGGGGGTGGGGAACATTCCCATTTTACCATTGTCTTATTTACAAACACACCCTGCTTTCAGTCAAAGTAAGCACACAACCCGATGACATGGTCCCGTATTCAGGCGAAAAACCACAGAGGAAAAGATTAACCAAGAGGCGTCTGTTCCAGGAACAAAGGTAATGTCAACACAGGTCGTGTACAACTGGAAATTCACAAAATGGAGTCAAATAAATTTAAAAAAGAGCTTTGACAGTGGCTGCAGTGAAGGCAAACCAAACACAAAACACCATTGAAAATGAACTGTAAGGTAATATAAGATAACAAAATACCTTATGTGTAGCTAAAATGACAGTAATAATTGCACAATTATAAATTATATTTTTATTGAGAATGAGGGGAGAGCCAGTGGGAGGCAGCAGGGCGCAGGGTGCAGCCGTTGATGCATCACTGAAACCTGCACAGCGTTTGACCCAGGAGATGCTGAGCTAGTAGATCGTTTATCATACCACAGGTCAACCGGTTCACCACTGTGTGTGTATGAGTGTATGTGCTTGTGTGTGTGTGTGTGGGTAAATGTGTGTGTGTGAGTGTATGTGCTTGTGTGTGTGTGTGTGTGTGTGTATGTGTATGTGGGTAAATGTGTGTGTGTGAGTGCATGTGTGCGTATGTGTCAGTGTATGTGCTTGTGTGTGTGTGTGTGTGTGTGTGTGTGTATGTGGGTAAATGTGTGTGTGTGAGTGTGAGTGCATGTGTGCGTATGTGTCAGTGTATGTGCTTGTGTGTGTGTGTGTGTGGGTGGGTAAATGTGTGTGTGTCAGTGTGTGTATGTGTGTGTGTGTGTGTGTGTGTGTGTGTGTGAGTGGGGGTGGCAATTGCGTGATATAAAGCTGATTAAACAAAGCTGATTTTCCTCCAACAGCGGTAAAAACAAACAGAAAGGTCTGATGGTGACAAGAATGTCCACATCAGGAAAACCTCAGCGCCCACAATGTGCGTCACCCGCCCTCACTCCCCCTGCACACACTGGCTGTACTGGCCGGTCCCCCTGCACACACTGGCTGTACTGGGCGGTCACCCTGCACACACTGGCTGTACTGGCCGGTCCCCCTGCACACACTGGCTGTACTGGCCGGTCCCCCTGCACACACTGGCTGTACTGGGCGGTCACCCTGCACACACTGGCTGTACTGGCCGGTCCCCCTGCACACACTGGCTGTACTGGCCGGTCACCCTGCACACACTGGCTGTACTGCCCGTGTCTTCCACTGGAGGTGGAGGTGAGCTGGTGGGCAGAGCTTGAGGCACCATCATGGTTACCATGACGAAGAAAGGTGTGGAAAAAAAAACCTGCGGTTCTAACGACAACTCCCCCCATTCACACTCATCTCTGCACTGGCCAATGATACGCACAAGGAATGTGGTTAGTTTAAAAATATAAGTATTTAGCAGAGGCTCTTACATTCTTTCACATAAGTTCAATGATCACAGCCGGATGTTTACTGGAATCAGCTTTGAGGGTAGTACAATAGCAGTGCCCCACCTAGGAAACATACAAACTATAGAATTACAATTATACCCTGGTGTAAAATTCAGCTATGACCAGCTTGAAATAATCAACTACCAGCTGGTCAAACCATGTTGAATATGGAGCTGGTCTGAACTAGTCAACCAGCTGTGGGTTTTTTTCAGCCGGGCAGTCTCATAACCACCCAGCTACAGTGCCACCCAAATAAACCTCAGTAACTCCACTGAACAGCAGTTTGTGCGCCAGAGAGGAATTGTTTTCTAGCCCCAGTGGTGACAAACATAGCGCTCTGTGGAGTAGAAAAGCCCAAGGCCCCTGCTACAGGGAGAGCAAGGTGGCAGCAGCGAAAGCTCTCATCCTGCACTACATGTGAAATGATGCATATCTCTCCATTTATCCTTCCCCCTCCAAGCTTTCTATCCATTTATTGATTGATTTACATCTCACAGTGTTTTTAATGTATCCGGATACACTCAGCGTTTCACGGTTCAGGGAACGCGTTTCAGCCTGATGACCACATGACACTGTAATAGGGGAAGATATGCTGTCTGTATGAACGCACGCACAGTATTTACATTGAATTTACCGGTTGTCTTCTAAATTCACTATATGAGAACACAGCTCCTTTACAAACCCAGGTAAATAACAAGAGCCATATCCCCGTCTATTCTCTGTGCAAACTCATCCACTCACAGTCCCTCCTCTGCTCTCTATCTCCTGAGTGCCTGGGCGAGTGAACGGACTCCGCTCATAATGACGCAGGAGCGCAGAGATGGGTGTAACCGGCCCGCAATGGGCAACACCAATAGGGAGGAGAGGTACCCGTGAAGCCAGGCGCCGGAGAGGGGAGCCCCTCTGTGCCGAACGGGGCCGCCTCGCTCACCTGGAGGCGGGAGGTGGCAGGAGGTGAAAACTTTAGCTCATGGGCTCACGCTGGTGTAGTGCCGACGCAGAATGCCCCTGGGCGTTTTTCTCCATTTCTCACTGGCTGAACCGCTCTAATGGAGATGCTCTTTCAAAAAGGCACCCCACCCCCTCCCCCTCTCTCTCACTCGCTCTCTCACACACACACACACACACACAAACACAAACAAACAACATACAAAACAGAACCATGGATAGCCTTCAGTCAGCTAACCATAAAGCAGGACTGGTGACCTGAGATTAATCTGACAGCATTGTGCCATTACTGCCCCTCAGCGTGGTCACCCCGAAGGGCAAAACAGTGAGAGAGGCAGCCAATGAGCAGCCTCCTATACAGGCAAACACACACACACACATACACACATGCACACACACACACACACAAACACTCACACACACACACACACACACACACACACATACACACACAGACACATACACACACACAAACACACACACACACACACACACACACACAAACACTCACAGACACACAGACACACACATACACACACACAAACACACACACAGACACATACACACACACAAACACACACAGACACACACGGAACTTGCGCCTTTCAGAGTACATCTCAGTGTTGGGCTCTATGTGTCTGCCTCAGCTCTCCATGAATACTGTTGCTATCTCTTTAATCAAGTATAATCTGCAGCCCCCCCCCCCCATCACTGCCTGGGGAATGTCAGGACAGCCTTCTGTCTACAAGGGTCCCGTCCCCACCTCCTGTCAGGCCTGCAACCGCTGATTATCAGTGCTTTTACAACTGCTGAGGTCCGCCATCTTAGGTCCGATATCAACACTGCTTACGCCATCTGAAATAATATCAGATTGGGAATATTATCTTAGATGTCATAGAACTACAGTACGGTATATGTAAAGAGGAAATATCTTGGCATACATTATTTAAAAATGTAAGGATACATTATTCATAAGTTCTACATGGCCCCCGTGGCCCAGCGGCAAACAGAATTCAAACAGCTTGACTCCAGTTTACTGGACAAAGCAAGAGGGGCCCCCCAACACGCAAACACTTGCCAATTCATAAGCTTCGCAAAAGTGCACACTGGCCTAAAATATCGAACGCCCTATTCCCCGTACACACAGGGCCACGAGAAGAGCCTAGTCTCTTAACTAAAGCTAAAAATAATAGCGCAGCCTTCGATAGTTTTTCATTAAAAGCCTAGAACTGCTGAAATGAGACACGCTACGGTAAATCAACACCATTTGCAGGATCCTGAGATGCCCTTAATTTTTCACTCTGCAAGCAAACCGGACAGTTTAGTCACAGCCTGATTGTGAAAAATGAGTGGGTTGATTTTATTGGAGGACTTAAATTACAAGAACAATAAACCACTGGTAGCACATTTGGATTTCATAAAAAAAAAAATACTTGTGCACCCCCCTCCCAACCCAAAAGCTACATCAAACAGAAGACTGTTCACACAGTCTTTCCCTGACGTAGCACATTCTGTGGTGCTTAGTAAGCTTTCTAAAACTTACTATATTAAAACAGAATAAGGGGGGGGGGGGGCGTCTCTCCTGATGCCAGCAGAGCTCACTGTTGCTCACGCACATCTGACTTCATAGAAGCCACTTTGCTATCAGAGCTAGAAATTTATGAAGCCATTTTCTGATTACTCCTCCCACCCTGCCAACACCAACACCGCAAACCCCCCCCCCCCCCCCCCACATCACCCCACCCCACCCAAGTTCCACAGGAACTCCTCCGCTCAGCATCCACCCGGAACTGCAGCAGAGCTGGGGGGGAAGGGGGGCGTCCGTGTGCGCCATGGCAACACAATGAATAATGTAGGGATTTGAAAAGAGGGAGATGAACCCCACAGAGGGCTCAATAATTAAATGGAGGAAGAGAGAGAGGGGATGTATGGCATAGGGGAGCCACATCGAGCTGTGCGCTGGTGTGTAGGTCTGGGAGGCAGCTGTGTGGCTGGGTGGTTTAAAACTCTGCTGCCAGTACAGAACTGTGTAGTACAGTACACTACAGTCTAGTACATGTCAATACAGTACACTACAGTATAGTACAGTACACTACAGTCTAGTACATGTCAATACAGTACACTACAGTATAGTACAGTACACTACAGTCTAGTACATGTCAATACAGTACACTACAGTATAGTACAGAACACTACAGTCTAGTACATGTCAATACAGTACACTACAGTCTAGTACATGTCAATACAGTACACTACAGTATAGTACAGTACACTACAGTCTAGTACATGTCAATACAGTACACTACAAGACATTATATGAGAATAAGAGCCCTGTATAGTATTGCACACTACACTACAGAAGAGTATAGTAGAGTACACTAAGGTTTTAGTATAGTACAGTGCACTACACTACAGAACAGTATAGCAGAGTACACTAAAGTATAGTAAACTTTAGTATAGTACAGTGCACTACAATTCAGTACAGTATAGCTTAATGCCATACACTACATGTCAATACACTACACTACAGAACAGCACATTTCAGTACAGTATAGTACAGTATACTATAGTACACTTCAATACAATACACCACTGTACACTACAGTATAGGGCAGTATATTGCTGGACACTATAGTACACTATAGTACACTACAGTAGACTACAGTATAGTATATTGCAGTATAGTACAAGACACTAAAGTGCAGTACACTACTGTACACAACAGCACAGTACACCAAATTACAGTACAGGACAGTAAAGTATAGTACACCACCTGCTATGCTGTTTTTAAGTGTAAGGCGGAGAAAATAGAACAAAAATGCAAATGTCCTCTGAGACCTTTGAATCTTTCCATCTGAGAGCCACAGGGGGAAACTTTGAAAGACAGCTGATCTACACTGTGTTACTGGCCAGGTGTATGTATAAGTGACCTACTGTATATCAAGAGTAAAAAACAACAACATACAAATCAATGTTTGTGTGTTCATGTACACAGCATATAATGCCTCTGTATTAAAATGCATTCTATACTATTCTGAAACAATGACAATCAGTGTGTTATTCCAAAAAAACATCCGGGCGTTTGTGTAGTCCTTCAAACAAAAGCTCATGACACCTAAAACTTTCTCAAAGAAACTGACAACACAGCAATTACAGATAAGTCAATGGGGGAAAAACAAGTTATTACAAGGGAAGGGAATACGTGACTGGACAAAATGGGGAAATGGAATCTGAGAATGTAAACAGAAAAAAAACGACACATTCATATTTCCAATGCTCATGTTCAGTAATATGTAAAATACTTTTTTTTTTTTTTTTAAAGCAAGATGAAGCTTTTTTTTTTACATTTAACAGCTGGGTCCTGACGATGCAGATGAGTATGTAGGGGGAGTTTCTGATGGGGGAGGGTGGGGGGTGGTGGGGGGGGGAGATTTTAACTGGTCTAAACTCTCACCTCCTAAGTGGATGGTCACTCCCTTCCATGTCAGAGCTGAGGGGCAGGGCGGAGCGGACAGCGAGGCTGACTGAGACTGATAAAGGGATGTATAGACGCTTTTGTGTCCAATGATATCCATCCAGCATCTTTTACAAACAACAAGAAAATACCAGGCACGTTTCAGGACATTTTTTTCCGAGTATGTTAAAAAAAAACACACACACACACACACACACACATAACAGGGAACAGTCTCTAACAGGGAAACAGCTTGTAGTGTGCGGACAGCCAACTGTCTGGCTTGCTCCAGACATTTCTGCACTTGTTGTTGTGTTTCCGCTGTATTTATTTTAATTTTTTATGTGTTCGCGCTTTTGTCGAGTCATATCCTCAGGGAAGTTTTCACACTGGACTAACCCTCGCAATGTCAGGGCAGATGAGCACCTGATGAGACTAGCCATACACAATGTCACAGGGTGAAGTCAGGTCAACAGATCTCAAGTTGATGATGGTAACAATCGAGCTGCACAAGAAAGGTCAGAAGAATGTGATGCGCGTGACACCTTGAATCCACACATGCGGGACGGTTTGTTTTTGCTTTGGGAGTGGAGTAGCATGACGGTTATAGAAACAGGCTTACGACTCTGCGATCACAGCCAGGGTTGATTCCCAGGTGGGAATACTGTTATACTCCTGAGCAGGGTAACTAACCCGAATCAACTCAGTAAACACCCAGCTGTATACACGGATCGTATGGAAAATAATGTAAGTTTGTATATGTTGCTCTGGGTAAGAGTGTTTGTTAGATGCCAAGACTGTCAATTGCTTCAACACATCTTAAACACAAGACTATGACCCTAAGGTTACTCATGGGTAATAACAAGAGCTAAACTTTGATATTAGCACTGATGCTAACCAGTAAATGGAAGCAAATAAAGTACATACAATACAGTACAAATAATTATGTTATTCAAAGAAATGAGGTTTTTCTCAGCTAGTCAGCATTAATAATGAAAGATTCTATGTAATAAATACTTAAAGGGTGCTCATTTCAGCAAAGCCATATATCCCAACGTGGTAATGTTACCACTGCAGTCCAAATCACATGGCTTTTTACTGTCTTTCACAACATCAGTGAATGACAAATAAGCCTTTAACGGTATATCTCAGGCTACTGATCCTGTTGAATTCTTAAACATAGTAACAGTACTCTCTCCGGGCAACTCCTGCTGCCGAGCGTGTGTGTAGCCTATATATTTTATAAAAAAGGAGAAGAGTCGATTCCATTGTTGTTACAGAAGGCCGCAGAATAGCTTTCATCTGGCAGGCCTGCGAAGGAGACAGGACTCTGGACGCCGTTTCAGAAAATGTGACAGCCCCGGCATTCTGCCCAATAAAATATTCTGATTAAATTACGGGAGCGCAGCGAGACGTTTGATCCCCCTCCACCCCCCCCCACCCCCCACTCCCCCCAGTCTCCGGAGAGGCGGAGAGTTTCTCCACATTAAATATGGAGGTCCTCATTAGGCAGGAGGAAATCCCTCAGGAGGGTTAAGCCACTGCCGCATCTGCTCAAGGAACACCAATTCATAACACGGGACGCAAATATCGCGAAGCCGGCGGGCTCCGTCGTCCAGAAATACAAAGGAGCGCGCGCCGTGCGATCAGTCGAATCTGGAAAGACTGCCGGAGATGAATACATTTCTTTGTTTTTTGTTTTTTTTTGGCTTGTTATTTTTATATTTGCGATATTTGTCATTCAAATAGCCAGGTGCTTAAAAGCGCAGCCATCTAAATGTCCACGTGACTCAGCTGTAGGCAGGAAATATTTCCTTGGCAAAATGTCTTCTCTGGGGAACGGCAGGCAGACGGCAGGGTGGGTGACCTCTCCTCACCTGTCAGACAGGGCCTCAGCGCCACCTGCTCCTCCGCACCTGCGCGCTGGCTGCCATATGGAGGAGCTCCCTGGCCCTGCACCCCGTCGTCTCAATCGCCCGAGTACCCCAGCCCCGCTGAACACACAGGGCTCTTATTCTCAGCGCCGCCGCCCCCGCGGACTTAAGGGTCAGGCTCGGCTCAGTTTGGGCGGGCCCGAGACTGGGCCTTCAAATCAAAGTACCGTCTGGACCCGACAGCTTCCGTTCTCAACAGCTGGGCCTCCTGAGCTTCAGCCAGAGAGTTTTTTTTAATGAAGACAGGCTGCCCAGACATCCCTGGTCTGACCGCTTCACAGGAACACATTCCAAACAAAAACGGCAAAATACTGAATTGTGTCACTACACTTTTATGAGTTTGTATTGTTTATTCAACCAATACAAATATTTACTGTAGCTGCATCCACATCTCAATCTTTTCAGGGGTATCTGCGGTAACAGAGATTGTATTTATCAAATTACTCCTACATTATTCATCCAACATACCAAACTGCTGGAGCAAGCTTTTAACTTAACAGCCACAGGAACCACAGTGTTTCAATTTAAAAGGCAGCACGGACGCTAGACCTTCAGAGTGCTTGACACAAGGAGACGCCAAAAGGAGGCTCCAGCCTCTACGCGCGCAGGTCTATGCAGGATGCGGTCATTGCAAAGTGCCAAACGCTGCCAAGCCTGGGGTGTGATTGAGCGTGTTGATAACTGACCATAGCTTTGTTTCTTGAGAGGCCACAGTGGCTATCATCATAAATAATCCCAGTGCCAGATTTCTCGGGAAGGCCTGTTGAGTAAACAGTGGAAAGATCCCGCGCCCCTTCCACCACAGCGTAAACTTCACGCCTCTGCAGCGATTTCACTTTGTCATGTGAGCCATCAAACTGATATACTGTATAATGTTGGGGAAGTGAACTGTGATCTTGCCATTGCAGTCCTCTGAGAGCCTAACTGTTAACACATCTGAACAGTGTGAATACCCTCGACTTTCTATTCACAGGGATGCTCTGCCCCAACGCCCTCCGCTCGCACCAAAAAAATAAAAATAAATGTATGTTTGTTTTTCTTTTAGCAGACGTGATTAGAAAATTGCTGAAATAGGGCGCCATCTGCCGATAGCAACGTAAAATCTGCAGTCTACGTACTGTAGAAAACAATGAAGTTACCGTACGCAGCAGGCAGATATAGTCCCACGTACTGTTTTCAGTTAGCCTGCTTTTGACGAAATTCTAACGTATTACAACTGTGTTAATAAAAATACGTCATGGATTGGACGTGCAGATCACAAGTGCAAAGAGATCCAGAGCTCCTCTTCCCAGGATGTTCACGTGCATTCACCAACATTGATAAATTATGTAGCCTAATCTATTATTAGGCACTGAAAACCAACAAATGGTGAAAAAAACATAATTTTGATTTTGCATAGCAATTTTCGAGGTCAAGGTTTCAATACATTAGCCTACTGACTGTCAGTAAGAGAAGCAAGACTGGGGACGTATCTATCCACGCGTAGAATAAGAAATCACAATAACAACAGACAGTTCACGTAATTTTACGACACTTTGGGTGACAGTAGTCGCCAGGATGTTTAAGATACAGACACTGCGATGCTGTGTCTAAAATGTAAGCCATTTGAAATTAGTTGAAAGTGGGATGAGGTAGCCTAGCTATGATCGCGCATATAAACAGGTGAGCAGTTTCTAGTTCTGCGCTAACCTGGCTGATGAGGTAGCAACACAGACACCAAACACATACGCGCTCCCCCCGGACCGTCTGTTCGCATTGCCAGTCTGGGTATTGTCCTTTAGAAGGCACTACTGTAGGTGCATCCTAAAACTACGCAAGGAGAACCGCCGTTCTGCGACACACTCAATTCTGTGCCGTGTTTACTCGGCATGTCAGCCGTTGTTTCTTTGTTATGACGTTTTTATTCTTGATCGATGTTTACATTTCAAAGAGACACAAAGGAGACCGACCTGATGAACGGGGCTTACCGTCAGTCCCTAACCGACGTCTTTGTATTTGTCATTCGGCATAAGACAGAGCACAGCATATTGGCTTGTGGACTGATTTCGTTCGGTACGCTGTTTGTCATTCAACATAAACACACAGACAGAACGCATGCTGTTTGATAATTACACTGCTTGCACAGTCCAACAAATTGCATAGTGAACACAGACAGAAACGATATTGAGGGAAATGTATTAAAGTCCTGTTACTACAGACAGCCACAATAAATAGATACCCACCGTTTTTCTTCCCTTTCTCCAGTCGTCAGCTAGAAGCTTAAGAGCTCGATGTCAACAGTCGTCATTAGATACCCTAATACTTATGAAATAAAGAAGAAAATAAACGGACAGATATTTTAGCGTTCGCTTCACAGCAACTTAACCGAGGCCGGGTTTGGACTTATTTCTCTGTCATTGTTTCTTCGCCCCGAATTCGCTTGCGATAGCTGGTGCGGATGTGCGCAAAGCTGGCTGCTGTGAATGTCACTCGTAGTTTTGTTTCCCCCGTTTCCTCCAGTTGCCAGTGTGAGCCCCCGGTCTCCAGACTCAGTGGAGGTTGAATGTCTGCAAGTCTGTGCGTGCGTGCGCGCACCGTGGTGTCTGCTAAGGTACTGTAGTTTACGTGTGAGAACCGCTCAATAGTCACACAGGAGCCTGAAGTCCTGGAGGTGTGCCAGATCTCGGACACTACGCCGGCGGTAGTGCCTCTCTTAAAAGAAGTTGTCTTGAGAATTTAAACAGATCCGTGTGAATAGCGGAGCGAATTACTGTAGTTGTACTTAAAAAACGAGAATCGTTGGCTACGAACACTTGTAGTCATTTGTAGTATGTTTGTAGCCGAATAGGACTATAGGATAATCATGGGACAGGTTTGCCCTACACCTTTATATCGCTATAGAATGAATAGCAGCAGCAGCTGCTCAATATTCATTATTTATTGAAACTTTATATTACATAAATGGGAAAATAAATCTTACCCAATATGGAGCAATACATGTAGAGAAAAGAGGTCAAGTGACTGGATATCTACAGTATCTATGACATGCGGTATTCACAATGAAGATGAGTGAAACTAACAAAGTTTGCTCTCTTCCCCTCTCTCTCTCTCTCTCTCACACACACACACACACACACACACAGTTACAGTATAAACTGAACGCACTTTGAAGGGTGTGCTTTCACTGTGAAGGTCACTAAGTAATTCATGACTTGGTTAGTAGAGACTCTGAACAGTAGTGCCTGGACACAAAAAGATGTACCAACTCAGGCCAACATGAGGAAACCGTTAACAGACTGAACACTGGGTGACAGACCTGGTGACAAGTGGCTATCATATTTTAGGACATTTTGATTCTTTCTATGCAACCATAAAAAGACCAGGAACGCCATTTCAAAATTCTGTGGTGTTGACACAAAGAAAAGTCCCTTGGCAGTGAACTGAATAATTACTTTGCCGTACTCATAAAAAGTCTATTTACTTAAAATTTAAACAGGACGTGAAAGCAGTGACATTGGGGCTGACTCAGCAGATTCTTCTCCTGCAGACAAAAGACAGAAAATGAGAGTGAGAAATGAAAGAGATAAAAGGATAGGGTGTGTCAAAACCTTATAGTGGATACCAAGGAGACAGGGAGAGCCTGGTATGAACAAATTTAAAAAATGGAACATTAACGAAATGTTGGAGTATTAAAGACAAACGCTAATGGAACAAAATCTTATGGAAAGGCTTCAACAAAAGCTTATGGAAATGCTCTACCGTGCCAAAAGATCTGAATCTGTGCTGCTGGAGACGTTAACAACTTCAAGGGACTGTTTGTCTATGCTAATGACTCATCTTACCAGTTATGGGCACTGTACTGCAAGTTCTGCGATGGTTTAATATGTCTCTTCCGGTAGCCTATGAGGGAAACTCTGGGGAAAGTAAGTTTAAAGTCCACGATGGTTCATACTGGAAGCAGATCTTTAAAAACCAAACAGCTTTATAGATCTCTTTGGAGGGGGTGTGTCTGTGTTAAAGTTCCCACAGTGTAAAGTAAGCCAAACACACACACACACACACACACACACACACACACATAAAAAGACCATTAAATAAAAGACCATTATCACATTACACATTGGATAAACACCATTATCACATTACAATGAATAGAGTAACATAAAGACTATACATTTATGTAGCCATGAAACATGTGTTATAGTAATCTCTGTACAGGATAACTTTTTTTATTCTTTTCCTGACACCAATAACAAGGGTGGCGTAATAATGCCAAAGTCTAACTTCCAAGGTTGAATTTATCTGTTCTTAACTGTGGGCTTGCCATAAAGGGTCTGGAAATAACCCTAATAAAATTCATAAACAGGGATTCAAAGGGACGAGCCTCCACCGGCCTTCAGTATCCAATCAGCAATGCAGCTTGTGCACTAACAAGGTTCGGTCCACTAGTCTATGAGCTCAGAGGAACAGAACAGTGAACTAGGAGACCTTATTCTTCCAATGGTTTCAGTGTGGTGGTCCAATGTAATAGGTGTCTGACTGATATTTGCCCCCAAACAAATTCTTGACCTGCGTCATGGCTACAAGACTGATCAGCATCGATTCATAACGTGACTACTTTTCTATCTATAATACATCTGTGTTTTGTACTCTTTTTTTTCATCCAAAAAAAAAAAAAGTATATTTCTGCCCCACTAATCCACATAATATCAACCTCCATGACCGACCTTGATTGAGGTCTAACCACCGTCAAAATGTTTGGGGCGCTCTCTCACTTAATCTCCTGCTCTCATTGCAGGGGCTTCCTCACAACGCTGAACCTTTAGTGAGGCCCACTGCAGCAGGAGGGGGGTACTGAAACTCGCGAAAGATAAATCGTGCAGAATGCAGAAGACGACACCGAAATCCAAAGGACGGCACACACCCACACGGCAAATCTATCCAGAGGTCATAAAAACCGTCGGAAAATATTTTAAAAAAGGCACTGAACGGTTTCATTTCCATGTCTCCCACATCAAAGCATAGCTTCTTTTTTGGCCTGGCTTGTTCTTGCTTTCGGAAAGACGCAGAGCAGAGTGGCATTCCCTCGACCATATTCACAACTGCTGTGCCCCAGCAGCGAGGCCCAGCTGTCTTCCTGCCTTTCTGGGGACGGGTGGGATACAGAGATAATTCCTCTGGAATCATTAACCGCAATATGTAACCTCACAGCAAGGAGGCTTGCTTTAAAATGGCCGACCTCCCAATTGGCACCTGCCATTCAGGCATTTCCTCTCGGCGCTGTGAACTAGGCCGTGCCAGTTGCTACCGGGCACAGAGCAATGCACTGTCGGCTGTAGAGGAATGATATTACAGTGCATTAAGTTAGTACTATGATTCTCATGTTCTGAGTTTAAAAACAGTCATGGGCGGCCCATAGCGTAGTGGTTAAGGTACATGACTGGGACCCGCAAGGTTGCTGGTTCGATCCCCGGCGTAGCCACAATAAGATCCACACAGCCCTTGAGCAAGGCCCTTAACCTTGCATTGCTCTAGGGGAGGATTGTCTCCTGCTTAGTCTAATCAACTGTACATCGCTCTGGATAAGAGCGTTTGCCAAATGCCATTTATGTAATGTAAGGTAAAAGGTAAGAGCTGAAAGTCTTTCATTGGCTAAAGAGTCCAAACACCTTATTCTCAAGGCCTTAATTGGCTGCCGATTGAAAGGAAACCACAAATACCTACTGACACTGTGGCTCTCCAGGACTGGAGTCTGACACCCTTGCTCTAGCTGAACCAGAAGCTGAAGCTTTGGCTGGCAGCGAAGGGAAAGAGGGACCATTACATTACTAGCATTTGGCAGACGCTCTTATCCAGAGCGATGTACAGTTGATTAGACTAAGCAGGAGACAATCCTCCCCTGGAGCAATGCAGGGTTAAGGGCCTTGCTCAAGGGCCCAACGGCTGTGCGGATCATATTGTGGCTACACTGGGATTCAAACCACCAACCTTGCCTGTCCCAGTCATTTACCTTAACCATTATGCTACAGGCCGCCCATGACTGTTTTTAAACTCAGAACATGAGAATCACAGTAATAATTTAATGCACTGTAATATCGTTCCTCTACAGCTGACAGTGCGTTGCTCTGTGCCCGATAACAACTGCCACCGCCTTGCCTCCCGTTGGAGGGACCCACACTGGCTGCTTCCCCCCGGGGGGAGGGGAGCAGAGGCTAATGGAAGCTGGGAAGCCCCGGTCCCAGAGCTGGGGCGCGAGCGGAAGGCTAATGCATCACGCCACTGACCCGTGAGGCATGGGAGTCGTTCGTTTTTCGGCGGGATAAACGGCGGGGTCAGGGCGCGGCGGGACTCCGCAGCGGGACGAAATCAGAAGGCATATTTTTTTGTTGGGGGGGTATTCACGGCACAGTACCCCTAGCGTGCGAGAGCCAGAGACCCACTGGCCCACAAGGCCGCTGATTATGTCCGCCAAAAAAATGCCACCGCGAGTTATGCACGTTCCAACGGCAGCCTTAAACCAATAGCGGTGCTGAGGTTAGGAGCCGGGGTGTCGGTCCTGGCCCCGGCGGTACGGAGTTGGCTATTTCTGCGCTGCTTACAAAAAGCAGTGTGCTCCAGGGCGTGAATTCCTGCTCTCGTGACCAACCATTTCCATTCTCACAAAAACCACCAGTGTGTTTGTCCGTATCCACAGTACGGCTCATCTGCTCTGCTCAAGTTTCGAGTCACCACAGCCTGGTCAGACTTGCTAAAAAAACTATCCGATGTTTATTGTCATGGGCAGCAATATCCAGTCTAAAATTCCTCTCTATTCTGAGGGAAATTCTATTTTTCTAAACGGATCACTCACACTTGGGTTTCTGCAAGAGCCCTGTGGAAACAATTTCACGCTGCCACACCCCTGTCAGCATCAAATCCACGGATGTTTTCATGTCTTCAGTGGCCTGTGCAGTTCCACGCACTTGGATTGGGGCCGGCGGGGGTTTTGAATATGCAAAGATGGAGAAAACTGGATCTCAGCAAAATTATAAGAAGGCTGAGCTGCAATCTCCACTACCTAGCAGCCATTTGGGCCACAACAACAGCCTAAATCACGCCAAAGCAAGCGGTCTGGATTAACAGACCCACTCCCATTTTTCATTTCCTAGTCTCTCACATGCATTAAAACCTGGGGAAAAATCTTACTATATGTGAGACATAAAAATTACACTGGTTATCCGCTGAGCTGGAAAATCAATGTACAATTTTACTCTTTAGAAACCTTTTACAGTTTATTAGGGATAGTAAGTAGTCCCCTCAGTAGATCCTGTAATTCTCAAATGGTACATTTAATTTGATGATTTCCAGTTGAACATCTATCTGGCACCCTTTAACACTCCTCCATTCCCCACCTCAGTGAGATGAATGAATGTGACATAGTCAGGTTGTGAATTGGTATTCTGCAGATTTTGGCTCCTGGGGGGTGATGGGCAGGGAGGGACTGGGAAGCACACAAAAGCAGGGAAAGAGGAAACACAGGGTGGGATTTAAGAAACCCCCCCCCCCCCATTGGTCCTGGTGGAGTCCCGCGATTTAGGGATTATTTCTGTAAACGCTGGCAGCAGCTTAGTTTTCCTGCCATTGATCTCACCCTCTCACCCCCCCACCCCCCGCCACTGTTTTCAAAAGCAGCCTAAAAAAATACTACTTTGAGTCCTCCCCTCCTCCCCTCTGCGCTGGGGTTAATTCCTAACTGCCAAACAGGAGCAGCCATGATGGATATGCTCCCCATGGTGTCCCAATTCTTACGCCACGTTGCCACACCACCGCTCCTATTACGTACATAGTAGGATTCTTTTTAATGACATAAGAAAACCAAATAAATATGAACTAATATTAAACTAATATTAAATATTAACTAAATTTTAAATATCACGTCACACAAACAATCCAATTCCCTGAGCATTTTTTTCATTCCTTCTCGCTGCTTTTTAAAGGGTTTGGGTTCAATCTTCCTTGTTTTCCATTAAGCATCATATGAATAAAACTGAATTGAAGTACATTCAGTACACAGTATGTAACGACTGCAAGCCCATGTGGTTTAGAACAGTAAACGGCGTAATATTACATTTTAAAATTGACTTCATCCCATCCTCGTTGTGAAGAAATGGTTTGTAATAAGCGCCCTTCCGAGCTCTTTGTCCCGGGGAGAGGGAGGCTGGTCGTGTTTCTTTACAAACCTACCCCTACCCCCTGTCCCTTTTCTCTCCCACACTCTCTCCATCCCATCACCTCTCTGCTCTCTCACTGTCCGTCCTAGCCCCATTCTGCTCACTCTCCCCCTCTCGCTCTCCTTCAGTCTCCCTGCAATCCTCAACCCTCCTCCTCAATCTCATAAACTGCTGCGCCATTTTGCTTTCCCCCTGTCCCAGCACTGGCCCTCCCCAGCATTTTAACTGTTGTCCGATCAGTGGTCCGGCACCAGGGAAACACGAAAAGAGCAGCAACCTCGCGTGGCCCGACGCATTCGGGCTCCCTGCCCCCCTGACATTTGAAGCAGCAGTAATGTGCTTTTATCACACTTAGTTCAGGTCCATGGGATTTTCCCATTAAGTGTGTTTCGTGGTACAAGATGTTGCGGGTAAACATGAGCGATGTGCCATTGCCTTTCTCTTGTTTCGCGCACAGGGCGCTTCTGACCAATCGGAGCAAAGTAATGCATCGCATGGACATAAGACATGCAGGTGTAGACACAAAAAGAGAAGCACAACATGGCCGTCAAACAGCGAAGGGGTTCTGTGAGGGTGTGGGAGGGGGACTTTCCTGGCACGGTTTGGCTGTGTTTGTGCTCACAGAGGGCAAGGTTAATGTCAGTCTTTTATAAATGGTACTGATTGATCATCTTCCCTCCACAATAAAGCCTTTCTTTACTTGTTAGACTGCTATGAAGTGTGAGTTTAATTGAAACTCTGTTATTTTGTGCTGTTGTATTCGTCCTGCTGAATAATTCTAGACACTGGTAGACTCTATGACACACATGGCCCAACCCACGTTAAGAGAACTAACATCGGTATTTTCACTTTCTAGTTGCTGAAAGACAGTTCTCACATTCAAAGAAAGGACATATGTTTGTCATGGCAAAGCAGTCCTGTTCCTTCACCATAACCTCTTCAGAGAGTCCCCTGATGTGGTACACTGGGGGGATGGTTCCCCACCAGACCTCCCCCAGGTTGGTTAGGAGGCCAAGGGAAGGTGACCACAACACAGAAACCATCTCCTTCCCAGCTGTGGCAAGTGATAAAATGCTAAGGGACTCCATATTGAGGACTGCGTTCCATTTCAAAGAGGTCCCACCACAGTCACCTACTGATTGCGGTGTGATTTCCGTTCAGTGGGCTTTTTAATTCTGTCTTTCTTACAGTTTCCAGCTCTGACTGCAGCCCTGAGGCCGAGACAGCATCAGTCTGCCATTAGTATTTTGCTGGCTCTGGTCGGGCTGGCAGCAGCTCTGGCTGTCTCCGGATGGAAGCTGAAAGTAGGGTGCATTCCCGACGCGTGACACCACCACCGGTTTGGGGGGGTTCGACCGGTTAATCCCCTTCTGGCCGGCAGGCAGCCTCCAACCTGCCACAGCACCATTTCTCCTTTCTTTGTGTGTGTGTGTGTGTGTGTGTGTGTGTGTGAGTGTGCCTGTGTGTGTGTGTGTGCATGAGTGTTTGCGAACAAGAGAGTGTGTACGTGTTTTGTGCGTGCATAAGTCGGTGTGAGCATGCATGTGCGTGCGTCTGTGTGTGTGTGTGTGAACATGAGTGTGTGTATGAGTGGGTGTGAGCATGAATGTGCGTGTGTGTGTGTGAACATGAGTGTGTGTACGAGTGTGTGTGAGCATGCATGTGTGTATGTGTGCGTGTGTGTGAACATGAGGCTGTGTACGTGTGTTCTGTGTACGAGTCTGAGTGAGCATGCATGTGTGTATGTGTGCGTGTGTGAGCAAGAGTGTGTGCACATATGTCCATATGTTGTGTGTGTGAACGTGAACATGAGCCTGCATATTTGTGTGCGCGTGTGTCTGTGAGTGTGCATATTCGTGTGTGTGTGTGTGTGTGTGTGTGTGTGTGGCACAGAGGGGAACAGAGAGTGCAGTGAACTCTTCTGCTGCTCACCTCATTGGAAACACCCCCTGCTCTGGCTGGGCTTGTGACTGGGTGCTTTGTAACAGAGCCTGCTGAAGTCTGCCGAGCTGGAGAGGAAGCGCGCCCAGGGTCTCCATCCCTGCCGGATATTCAAAATGCCTGCTTTTCGACTGACCTACAGGCCACTCTCCACCTCTCTCTTTCTCACTCACACACATGTACAAGTGCCCATACACACACATATACACATACACACTCTCACACACACATACACACAAGGCCCACTCCGCTGCTAAAATAACTAATCTGCTTCACACATTTATCTGTTTGCTATAAAAAGTCATACAAGTCCTCAGCTGGAATCCTCTCTGGTTTCCTGTTTCTCTGCTCTCCTCCAGTGGAGAGGTTCTGAAATGGAAGGTTTGTGCTCACAGTGTTCTGACCTGAGCATGGGGCCCCCAGTATGAGCCTACCGGCCCCCAGACCAGTGTTCCGTTGCCCCAGGGCTGTTCCGCTGCCCCAGGGCCCCCGGGGCTGTCAGTGCTGGGTACTCAGGGGGCCCCGCAGTGCACAGCAGACCCCAGCAGACTGAGGCTTAAACCACCAGCCCAAGGCTTAAAGCTGTCAAACCTATCAGAGAAATATCAGCGTTAGCCCCACGGATCAACAGCAAAATAATTTCACTCTGGGTTACTGGGAAAAGGTCAACCCATCAAGTTTTGCTCAATGCAGTATGGCAGCCATATGAAATCATATTTCATAGGCCGGCATTAACACTTAGCTATGCTACATTACAGCTCCAACATTGCATCATAATACGTTGTGATTCATCATATTATATAAATTGCATTCCACATAAACTGCAACTGTTTGTATGTCTAGTTCCGCCCTATATACCATCACTTATTGCACACCACACTGGAGAAATCTAATAAACTCGGCAGAAAATGACTTCACACAGCGGCTGTGCCTTTCAATAATGCTTGTGAGAACTGAGAACCTGCCCTGGGCTAATCCGAGTCGCCACCACGTGCCAAGTCGGTTGAAAAATCACTGAAACAAAAGCACATTTCCTGCAATGATTAAGCCGGCAGAAGGTGAGTTATTTCGGCGAGGGAAAATAAACACCTGTTTTATATGTAACAGACCCTGGCAGAAGTGAGAGACGGGCTGCCCGGGGTCACGTTCACCTTCAGCGAGTGCGCGACCAGAAGGCCTCTTTCCCCCGTCCCAGCATCCTCCAGCCGGCGGGCTGAGGGACGGTGTTGTCACAGCACTCGTCCTCCTGTATACAAAACACAGAGAGCCATCGGAGCGGGGGGGCGCCCCGGCGTCCCGACAGTCTGCTCTGGGACCCGCTGCCGAATGCCAGCTCCCCGCTCTGTTTCCAGTGTCAATTCATTGTTGAAGGGGAAAAGGGGCATATAAGCTGGCTGAAGTTCCCTTTACTATTACACGCACGCGCACGCACGCGCACACTCACAAACATACATACGCACACACACACAAGCACATACACTCAAACATACACACATACATGCACACATACACTCAAACACACACACACAAACATACACGCAGACACACACACAAACATACATACAGACACAACAGACACACAAACACACACACACACACACACACACAAGCACATACACTCAAACATACACACACACACACACACATACATACAAACACATACACACACACACACATACAAACACACACACACACACACATACATACAAACACACACTCACAAACATACACACGCACACACACACACATACATACAAACACATACACATACACACTCACAGAAAAGTACTTTTTTTATTCAGCGCCTCCTTTTTTTCCCACCCAGACAAAACAGGCTGAGCTCCAGCCCTTGTGAAGGTCAGGCTGTGTGCATGCAGGTGCCGGAGCCAGACGGCTGTGCCTCTCGCACTCATTTCCCATGACCACCACCACCGCCGCCCAGACCTGTCGGCAGAGCTGAGCCACGGCGAGCACTACAGACGGCCCTTTTCATACCACCACACTCCCCAAAGGGCTGGATACCCAAAATAAGCCTCCGTGCTGAATCATTTTAACAGGAGAGGCTCCGTCCGAGATAGCGAGACGTTGGGGTTTCTGTCACAGGAGAAGGGCTTTCCTTCGGAGAGGTCGATTACATTCACAGAGATCCCCTTTCACACATTAAGAACACACTTCTGCAGATGAGCCTCTTAGACTGAGAGCGCAGGGCTGAAGTGGACACTTTACTAGTTTCATAGCCGGCCCCCAGAACTATGTGGAATGTGGGGTGGTGTGCCGTCTGTTGCTGGCCTGGAGCAGACAGCTCAATCCTTGGGTGAGGAGAACAGCGCTGCACTCTAACTCCCACATGCCAACTGTGGCTTCCTGAAAAAGAACATTTTTTTAAACCAACATATTTTTCTCCCTCAATCTGGACTGGCCGACTGTGTCTGTCAGCCTGACTCATTGCTGGAGCAGGCTTTACACGCTGGCCCTGCTCCTGTTTATTTCCCAGTCCTCCGGGCTGAGTCACACGCTGGAGGAATACACTGTGTGCAGGGCGCCATGAGGCTGCTGGTGCACAGCGAGACATAGACTACCACCCTGTCTGAGAACCACTCTCTCTACTGCCAGTTGCACAGCGAGACATAGACTACCACCCTGTCTGAGAACCACTCTCTCTACTGCCAGTTGCACAGCGAGACATAGACTACCACCCTGTCTGAGAACCACTCTCTCTACTGCCAGTTGCACAGCGAGACATAGACTACCACCCAGTCTGAGAACCACTCTCTCTACTGCCAGTTGCACAGCGAGACATAGACTACCACCCAGTCTGAGAACCACTCTCTCTACTGCCAGTTAGACACACACAGCTCTGTACGCCTCCAAGCAGGGGTGCTACCAGAGACCCATGAAACGATCTCACACTGTGCCCTGCACTCTGGGCCACCGCAAACCCTGCACAATTACAGCACAATTTTCTGAGGGCACCGGTCAGTCAAGGCCCTTGGAATCATTCCAACTTCTCCCCATTTGGCACTGTTGGCTCCAGGCCAAGGTCTGCGCTGGCTGGGCAGGGCTGGACGGGGATCAAATCTGCGTCTACACACTAGAAAAGCGTTCATGTTACAGACCACACCTTCAGTTCCTGCAGCTGTCTGCCACCGGAAAACAGCCCTCCGGTCGCCAGTCTGACAAAGCCCAATGACCTCATGTACAACACTGCTTTGTAATGTTTATATATGGAGGGACATATTGTACTCTAGATCGCCAAGAACCACTTAACCCAGAAGAGAGAAGCACAGCCACACATTTACCGCCGCTGTTGTGATGCAAAAACAAAAAACGCTTTCATGGAGACAGGGTGAGAGATGTGTTTGTGATGTTTATCAAGGCCCATATTCATCCTCCCAATCATGCCCTCTCCCCCCTCCAAAACCACTCCATGTCCTATTGTACCTCATGGTAATGAAGCTTATTGGTCCCAACTCAGACGAGAGCGGCCTACACAAAGGCACACTCCAGCACTATTTCAGTCTCTACCATTCACTCTGATCATTACAACCCTGAATATCATCCAGTGCTGCCGATGGCCTTCACAAAAACACTCACATCAGTGTCTCATTGTCTGAACTACAGAGAGGTTTGAGCCCCATTACATATAAGAGAAAATAATGGTTTCTTGCATATACGTGGCATCACGCAGAATCTGAAATCTGAAGAGCCGCCACACAGAATCTAAAGTTCGGGACGCAGACGACTCGAAGAAGGCTCGAGGGGAACTCTCCCAGCATGCATCAGTGAAAGCTGTCACAGGCAAACGGGAGGATGACAAGACCGAATGCATTAGCCTTCCATCACACTGTGATGGCCTATCAGAGCCAGTACGTTCCCGTCACCAGCATTAATCAGAAAAGGAAAGGTGTGCAACCTATGTGCTGTCATATCTCATAACTCAGGGAGTCAAGGAACACGGTGGTCGTAAAAGAACCCTTTGATATACGGTATTACCATAAGACTTGAGTCATGTCCTACACCAGAGTGCAGCTCTGCATAACCCACGGGTTATTAATCTGAGAAACAGCCACAGTGGTTCTCCGCACGGCACCTGCAATGGTGCACCTGCGTGCAAGAATTTGCACTTTTTAACTCACCGACTCTGCTTTGAGAAGGTTTTGCTCATTCAGGGTACTTTTGTAAGCAATTTTACCTAATCATCTTTCACAATATTCTGCGTTCACACAGCTACATTTTCAGGACATTAACATCAATCAGCCAAGGAAAGAAAGTATTATTGGTTTGGTTTATACATTTAGCGCACACTCTTACCAATAGCATCGTATATTCATTGTGCATACAATACATTTAGATAGCCGGATGTTTCACTGAAGCAAATAAGGCTAATAAGTATTGTACACGAAGGTACAATTGGACGCCCCCCGCTTCCTTGTGCTATTCCAGCATACCCTAAATAAGAGCAGGAATGGCTATATCAAGTATAGATTATGAACAACTGTTTTACGAGCAGCAACAATATTACACGATGTGTACACCCACAATAAGTAGGTCAGGCTAAGTTTATATCTCTCGAGTTACTGACGTTGTTAGAATCACGGTCCACTCATTTCACAGTATTGTCAGATGGATTATGGAGATTGTGGTGAATTACACCAACTAATGGGCTGATGGGCTGCTCAGAGACTACTCGTGTTGAGACACTGTTCTTGAGTGAGTCGGGGCTCCAAGTAAGATTGCCGCCTTACCTGGATTTCCAGTTGAAACAAACAAATTGGAAAAAAAATAAAAATAAAACGAAATGTAATAATGATGAGAGATTCTTGTTTTGTGCTCCCCACACGTTTTCAAATTTCCAGAGCTGGTTGATGCATCTCCTTTCAGAGACTTGTAACGGATGGACTGTGGACCATCATAAACATTCTGGAATTTGTCCCGCTGCAGTTATCACCCCTAGCTCTAAGGTCTGGTATCCAAACTGAATCATACCAGTCCATGTCACCAAGGCCCAACAACCCCCTAAGCTTCATGTAAAGTTGCCACCTTCTCTGACTTTTAACCCTTTTAAGGTGAAAGATCACAAAAATGTGACTAGAAGATTCTTACTGTAACTGAACATTCTAATGCTGATGGTGAGCAATCACCAGGCAGAACACAAAGCAATGCAGTTCTTGAACACAGACACTGAAAAACCCACTCTTTCAAAGGGGGTAAGTGCGTGTGACTGTGAGCTTAACCAGTGAGAGATGAAGCATTTCCAAGAACAGGCTTGTTTGCACTCTCACACATTGCAGAGAAGGTTGCAGCAACATGGCTGGGAACTTTAACTTAGGAATGATCTTGAGGTAAAAATTAAAATAAATAAGTGCTGATAAAAAGTACTGTACATCTAGGCAGGTTTTCAACCAAGTGATCCCAGACTGGAACAAAGAGGTTGGATGAACTGTATGAAACCGTAGGCAATTAATAACATAAATAAAATGAATTGAGATGTTTTGGGATTGGTGATATGATCAGCAGCAAATCCATATGACCATGACAGCAGTTAGATTTAGATTTAAATGTTTTTATATGACATTTTGTTGCTTAATAAGGTAACAATATTGCCAATAAGGTGAGAGTTTTATTTCAAGATTTGCCAGTGGGGCAAGAAAACCTCACTTGTCATATGTAACTTAAAACAAGCTAATATTTTCTACTTGAAAGAAGTTTTTTTTTTTTTTTTAAGACAGAGTTGCAGTGAATAAGCATGATATAGTCTCCTAAGCCTC
Source organism: Conger conger (assembly GCF_963514075.1). NCBI lineage: Eukaryota > Metazoa > Chordata > Actinopteri > Anguilliformes > Congridae > Conger > Conger conger. The sequence goes on along the minus strand of NC_083767.1, from coordinate 54,955,049 downwards.
AGTGATGCCAGCCTAAAATTAGAAAAAGAGTATGATTAGTGGTCTCCGCTGGGGACCTGGCTCCCATATACTGTGAGCAAATGATACAAGCATGCCATTAAACACAGCTACTGATCTAAATGTGGAGCCCTGATTTCCAGCAGTTGCAGGGGAGAAAATAGGGCCACTTACCGGGTGCTTCACAGAGACAGTGGCCTTCTTTACACAAGCTCAGCGCCTCAGGCACCACACAAACATTCACTTCTTTTTTTAGTACATAATGAACTAGGAACAGTGCAAAAATGTCAGATGTAATGATAACACGAACATGCAAGTGCAGCACATAAATATTGTACATTTTCTCTATGCCTCCGGGGATTGGCTGACGTCACCACGGCAAACAGGTCCGCACCGCAATGTACTACTTACAGCTCTGACTTTAATCTTTACTGCTCTTATGGGGTTAAAAGGCGCTGTGCTGCTGCTGCCCTGTTCCTCGTGTCCTTGATGAAGTGAACTGACGACACCAGGGGTGGGGATGACCATGATTACAGAACTAGACAAAAAAACAAACAAAAAAAAACAAAGGACTCACACAGCTCCTTATAGCAAGTACCCAGCATTGTGAAGCTGAGGTGTGGCTATAAGAGGCATTTGGGTTAGCAGAATAAAACAGCAAAAGGGACAGAGCCTGCTAGGCCTTTTTTTGAATTAAAAAAAAAAAACCTTTCAACTGCTGTTTGGTCAGGTGGTGAGCTGAAGAGCTGCCAGTGCGTCGTCAGGCCTTGGACAGGGCAGTGGCGTAGCCCTTAATTTCTTTGGCAAAGGGCGTAAATGGAAGTGCCTTATAATGAGGGACTGCCAGGGCACTGTCTCAGTCCACAGCGACGAAGTGCCGTTAATGACTTCTTCAAAAGAGATGATACCCGGATTCTGACACCAATGCAATTACTGTGACCATCTCCACTCCCTACGAAGAGTGGTGAAATTACTAGTTACTGTGGTCATGCAGAAAATCACCCAGTTCCCCCTTTGTACAGTGGGCCCCCTGTTACTGTCTGAGAGGAGATTTTATCTCACTTTCATTCCAGTGACACACTTGCCACAAGCATGGTAAAAACGCCTTTCCTTTGCAGCTTGTATCGGGAGGCAACAGCCATGTTGTTAAAAATTGTTCCAAATGTGGTTCTCTTTCCTTCCGTTGGCCCTTTTTCATTTCCCATCATAAGTTTTTTAACTTCCCAACCATGCATGGCACCGTAACTAAGAAACAACGCAGCGTTGGCAACACAAAAGAGGACCTTTCCAGATTGGCCCTCAAATGTGCTGCTGTTGGATCAAGCATCCCATAATGACCATCGAGCCATTATCAGATGATGTTACTGACTCTGCCTCTAAAAATATGCACATGTGGGTGTATAAGTGTCTGCGTGTGTTTCAACACCACATAACAGTAGTTTTACTGTAGAAAATGAAACATGAGATGTATATTGCGTCACTGAGAGAACTATCCTCTCAGACCAGATCAATTAGATGTCAAATATAATTTAGAAATCAAATTAGGGTCAAGAATACCATTATCATTTAATGGATAGTCATACAGTGATAACTCAGAAAATTGTGAGGTTCATTGGGTGCCATGCCTTTTTGACAACTTACCATTTGCAATTTAAGTAGAACTGGCCTATAAAAGCCAGATATGGCAAACTAACAACATTTGCATTATGCCATTAGAAAGATTTGTGATTGCGTTCCATTTCTTTCAGTTGATTTATATAGACTTTTTAGCCTTCATATTAAATTTTATCTCAAAGCCATGTGATGTATGGTATATTTAGGGGCTTCTTGAATGCTCCTTTTGGACTTGTGCCATAATGATTATTATAATAAAGTTAAGTGAGAGATAGTTTTTGGCTATCTGACTGGGCATTTTAGCTCCAAATTTAGGATACATAATTACATAGGAATTTAGAATTTGAGAATAAGTGGTCTGGTCTGTGGATTGGTGTAAAATCTTACTGAGCTTCATTATCATTGGGCTGAATTTAGTGCATAATTGCTCTTAGGTCTTCAAAGAACGACAGAATTGAACGCAATATACCTACTACAAGAGAGGATACGAGAGTATATATACCTGCCAAGCCAGCGTATCCATTATCATCCAGCTGAACAAGAGTTTAGGCTAAATAATTTACAAAGAATTGAGTTGCAAACTGTAAACAGAAGAAAAACGTGCAGTGACGCCTATGCTAAGTTATATCAGATACATTTTACTGTTATTTCCTAAGCATTAACAGCTTTCTGAAGTCTTCGATTAGTCAATTAGAAAATAAGTATCAAGGTAAAGATATTACAAAACCTCTTTATAGCACACAACACCACCACCTTCTGGTGGAAGCACAAACTCGAACTACTGTCTGCGGCGTTTATTTATAGGAACTGTTTGTATCAAGAATTGTTAGGGGAAAAGCGCCACAGACCTGCAGGTTTCGAGAACCCGTGATTCATATAGCTAAATTAGCTAAATATTTATTGTAACACAATACAATGAATCCAAAGTCACGAAATGGCGACTACTTGTTTGGGTAACTATTGCGCATGTACAAAGAGCCTCGTGGTAGCTTCAGCGCTGCTTAGTGCCATGACTTTTTATTCGAAGTTAGTACGCTAATTTGCTACTATTGTCCTAAGCATGCCTACGGTACATTCAGACGTTTTAACCACAACGCGTAAAAAGGCGAGATACTTTCTTAACCTTTGCTGCCTCTACCAAGATGGCAGTAAACTTCCACAGTCGCAAGCTTTTGACGTTCAGTATCCCCCATCATGCCTTTCGCTGTTGACACCCTGAGCGGGAAGTTAGAAAGACAGCTGTGCACTTAGTCTACAGTTATTAATTTAGCTCCTCGTTTAAACTGTAAGGTAAATGCATTTTCTGCTTTTCTGCACCTGGTTATCAAATTCACACATGCTTGTTCGTTACATAGATAAATAATTGCATATGGCATACATATATTTTGTTTCACTACATCTGAGAGATGGTTCAGGAACGTAGGCTAACTTAGCCAAGTTATTATTAACTTTAACCATTGTGTGTAAAGTTAGCTACCCGTATTTGTACCAGCATGGCAATTAGCTAGCTACGATAGGTAGATGTAAACCAGCATTCAAGCAAGTATATTTTGGCAACTAGCAAGCTAGATCTTGTCACAGATTCTGGCTTACATTAGCCACCTGAAATTTTATCCGCAACGCCCAGGAGTGAGCGAAAATGCACAATGAGACCAGCCTGCAGAGTGACACCAAGGACGAGCGAGCCTCCACCGCCTTCGGAAGGGTCTGTGGACTTTTGCTTTACCCCACAATTTACATGCAAATGACCAGTTTTACTCTTTTAAAAAGGACATTTAAAAACCAAAGAAAGATAGACAACGAAGATGATGTACTAATGCAGTTAACCTATCATTAACAGTACAAGTACACCGCTGATGAGTACCAAGCGGTCCAGAATGCACTGCGACGGAATCTTGGGCCAGAATACATCAGCAGCAGAATGGCAGGAGGTGGTCAAAAGGTTACAATTATGATCTTTCAATTCCAGCTATTCTGAATAAATGCACTACACTATATGTCCAGCAAGCAACGTGTGTGGTGACTAAATATCTGGTACATCTTTCTGGTTAAGGTCTGCTACATTGAGGGACACAGGGTGATTAGCCTGGCCAATGAGATGTTTGGGTACAATGGGTGGTCCCACTCCATCTCCCAGCAGAATGTTGGTGAGCAGCAGAGTACACAACTTCTGAATGTTGGCCGAACAGAATCCGATGTAATTTGCGGTTTAACCTTGCAGATTTTGTGGATCTCGTCAACGGCAAATTCTATGTTGGTGTCAGTGCGTTTGTCAAGGTCCAGCTGAAGGTAAGGCCATTGTTCGGCAAAAGCGCATAAATAATTAATGTACATTTAGTAAATGTTCTTGTTAAGTGTGTATGGTGAACTACATTTTTGTAAATTTGGCACGTATAGTAAACTGTAAATAGAGCCTATGTACATTTTTAAAGTGCCGTCTCCAAATAACTCAATTTCACCAGTGATGAAATAATTAATGTTTAACCTCGTAACTAAAGTGTCGAGTGCATATGTTCTGCATAGTTGAGGAATAATTTTGATCTGCACACCATTGTTTTGGCCCGAAGGCTGAAATCCAGTTAAATGTTCAGTAGAAATTATCATTGCATGTCTACACATGTGCTTGCTTTTTCAGAAAGTGAGTGAGGGTGTCTATTTGTTGCAGGATGGCTCATACCATGAAGACGTGGGCTATGGCGTGAGTGAGGGGCTGAAGTCCAAAGCCTTGTCACTGGAGAAGGCCAGGAAAGAAGCCGTTACTGACGGTTTGAAGAGAGCCCTCAAGTAAGACAAATAACCATAGTGTGAATCAGGAAAAGCTTGAGGCCTGACTTTGATCAGAAACTGAACTGTCCCACAAGCTATTTGCAGCACAAACATCACCTGAACTGAAATATGTGCATTTCAGGGTGTCATTGTCAGTTTCACTCTACCCCGAAAGTACACGTCACCTCACTGTCAAAGTCTATTCTTACACCTGACTTGAGATCATGTTTTTCTGGGTTCCTCCTCATTAGCTTTAGTTTATTCATTAATTGACCTTTTTTTTTTTTTCTTCTTGCCAATAATATATGTTGTGCAGAAATTCTGTGGTTTTTACTGTGCGTATGACAATGATGTGATTGTCTCCAAGGTGTTTTGGAAATGCTCTGGGGAACTGTATCCTGAACAAGCAGTACCTCATGGCCATCAACAAGGTTCCCAAGCAGGTCAGGATCCTTTTTTTTTTTGGTAATTAAAAAAAAAAAAAAAAAGCAAAAAGGAAATTATAATGGATGTACAGCTTTGTATGCAATTTCAGTTATATTAAACATGCTATATTGAGTAGTTAATGTGATGTGAGTAAGCCTGACATTGTGATACTGTTGCGATTCAGCCCCAGCCTCCCCTGGACCCGAACCAGACGAAGCGCCTGGACGGTGAGCCCCTAGTGGAGAAGGCGAGGTACTGCAGTCTGCAGCAGGGGGACCGGTGCGGGAGTGGGGCCGGTGGCAGAGGCAGCAGCGACGGCTTGGGAACGTCCGCTAGGGCCCCTCTGGAGCAGCCGAGAGCTGAGCCGGGGCTCCAGGAGAGCGGTGGAGCCAGGGACCCGCCGCCACACACCCCAGCCCTGCAGGACAGCGAGAACAGGCACACCGGCACCTCCAGGTAACGCGGCGGTACAGAGCTCCACCCACACACCTCCTCTCGGTCACGTTCCAAAAATCAGCGATGTTACCTTCTAGAAGCTCGGCATGGCTGAGGTATCGGGTGCTCAAAAAACTCGAGTAACCAAGAGCAGGGATGCCCCCGCAAATTTACTGGATGGGTTCTTGGGTTTTGTACTGACACAGCATGCATCAAAGTATACTTGATGATTCTAAACTCCTCGCATCAAACACTGCTTATTGGAATTAAGAAAATTATTGAATAATTGTTGTGCAGATATTACTAGTCAATATTTCGTTCTATCAACATACTAGGTATATTGTCCTCTTGAAATAAATGTTCTCAATTTACATTTAGATCAAAGTTCTGTTTTATATATACAATACAATATATACAATATATAAAACAAAACTTTTGTAGGCAAAGTATGCCTTGTTTTCAGAGTTTCACGCATTTCCCAGCTGCAAGCTCCACCCAGTTGTCTTGTTTGTGTGACTTTGTGAGTCTCTCTCTCTCTCTCTCTGTGTACCTGGGTAGAGAGTCGATGACAGTAGATGTAGACGTGTCCTCAGACACAGACCCCAGACAGCAGCGGAAACTTAAGCAGCAGCAACAACAGCAAAGGTTTCGCCAGGAGATGGAGGCCCGAAAGATGCAGAGCGAGAAGCCACAGCTGCAGGCCAAGGAAGAAAACACAGCGCCACCCAGGGGAGAGGAGGCCCCAAGCAACTTTCATGGTAAAATGAGCAGTGACATGGAGATTTTTGGCAAAAGTAAACCATCTACTAGTGGTAACACTATAAAAATCCTGTTTGGCAGGGCCTGAAAGCATTATTGTGATAGTCTCAGGTGCTAGTCCAGGGGTGGGCAATGGTCCTGGAGGGCCGGTCTATATGCAGGTTTTAGTTTCCACCAGTTACCCTGACTAAATGAACTAATTGGCAGCATGCACCAACACTGGTTCACTCAAAGAGTAGAGCACAGTAAAACGGGGGACACAAGAGCAGTCTTCGGCTGTCATTCATCAAGAAATGTACTGACGCTAAAACGTCAGATGGCATAAAAGGCTAATTATGTAATTGAGGCCAGAAGTTGGTGTGAAATCCAGAAATGGATACGGCCCTCTTTGCCCACCTCTGCGCCGGTGTAAGCCCTGTGTCCGTTTCAGGGCGGTCAGGCTCCCTGGGCCAGGATGATTGGCGGGTCAACCACAGCACACCCGCCGGCCCCCGGGCGTCCCTCAACGCTGAGGACGAGTTCCTGGCAGGTACAGAACCGCCACATTCAGCCACATTCAGCCACATTCAGCCATTCAGCCACATCAAACCACATCCAACCATCACGGGCGGCTCCTGATCCCAGTGTCCCGCCCTCTTCCAGAGGACCCGGAGCTGTGGGACTTGAACCTGGACGACATCGACACCCTGGAGGCCCAGGCCGGGGGTGACCGGGGCTCGCACCCCTCCGCACAGGGCAACGGGCACCAGATGACGACCCGCAGCAGGACTCCGCAGAGAGTGCCATCGCTCCGGGCTCCTGTTCGGCCCCAGGAACCACAGCCCACAAACAGCTACCAGAACCGGCACCAGATTCAGCACCAGCACCAGCACCAGCACCCCGCTCTCCACATGGGCAATTCCACCCATCAAGGTAATAGTAGCGAAATGTCATATATAGTAACAGTATATGGATTATTATTATTTTTTAAACCATTTACAATTCTTAAAAGCTAAATCTCTGACCACATTTGACAAAGCCACTGTATGTATGAGTGACTTTTTACGGCAGCCCAGGAGAATTTGTGGAGGGTGTCATTTTGGTCCATTCAATAGAACATTGCTCTCGGAGCAAATAAAGCGGTTGATCAAACGTACCTCACCTAGTTCAAGTCTCGACTTGGTCTTTTAAAAAACATTTTTTAAAGATGGAAACAAAAAGCAGCATACCTGTGGCCCTCCAGGTTTCACGGTTGGCCACCCTGGCCGCATCGAGTCCGGGAACGTACTGTACAGCTAATTTCCTGCTCGTTTAAAGAAGCCCCCTTTCTCCCTCAATGCAGATGCTTCAATCAGCCCACACAGACACGGACATCATGTGAAGAAGCGGAGACTGGAGCCCAGATGACGACATACTAGAGACATTTAAGCCACTTCTTCTCTTGCACATCTGTACATATTTCATATGGATCATTTTAAATGTTATTTTATTGACTTTTTGATGTGTTAATAAATGCAGAAATAGGATTGGAATGGCTTTTGTTTTTTTGTCAAGAAGGGAAGTTCTGTTTGGATACTTGGAGATAGTGTTGTGAAAAAGTATTTGCCCCTTCCTTATTTCCTCTTAAATTTTTTTTCACACACAATGATTTCAGGTCTTTAGACAAAATGTGAATGGGTCCCTTTTTCCTCTTTTTTCATTACAGAAATAAAATTGTTTTTTATTTTGGACCACTGGTCTTTGCAGAACAACTCTGAGACATTCATAGGTTTGGTATGTCACGATCAGAGGAAACTCCAGAAGGGATGAGAGAAACAAGTTGTTAATATCTGGAAAGGGTTACAAAGCTATTTCTAGGGCTCTGGGACCAAACCACAGTGATTATTCTTAATTTGGAGAAAATGGCTAACCGATGGGGATATTCAAAATGGCTGGCCTGACAACTAATCCAGGAAGTCATACATGATAGCAGAACAATATCCAAAGACCTGCAGGCCTCTCTAGCATCAGTGTCCACGACTGCAACAAGAGAGAGACTGGGGATTCATGAGAGAGTAGCAAGGTGCAAACTGTTGCCAACTAAGAAAAACATCAATGCTCATTCCTGACTTGAATTGATTATAAATGCTGGGACAGAACCTGAAAAGAACAGTCGATCAATTTGTCTTTATTAAAGCAGAGGAGCGGGTTAAAATTGCTCCACTGCGATGTGAAAGAATGATCAAATTATAGCTAGTGTTTGGTTGAAATCACTGCTGCTAAAGGTGGTGAAACTAGTTATTAAATTTAAGGGGGAATTCAATTCAATAACTTTGTCAATAAAGTCAATGAAACAACCTTTTTTTTTATTTTTTATTTTACTCGGGTTCCCTTTGTCTAATATTATGGGGTCTAAATATCTGAAACCATTCAGTGTGGGGGGGAAAACCCCCCCCAAAAAACATGCAAGAGAGCAAATCAGGAAGGCAAATACTTTCAAGGCACTGTATGAAAGAGAAATCAACATTTTTCATTGGGCCAAAATGAAACATTGCCGGTGTGTATAAAACCAGCGTAGTTCAGAACGATTTTGAGGTTGCACCCCGGACACGTCCTTCACTCGTACCAGGCATGCCCGGACACATCCCACGGCTCTCTGCAGAGCAGTCACCAGGCTGCAGGAGACATGACCGAGTGCGGTCTCTAGAGGGAGCCCACAGCACACACAGCAAGACAACACGGACAAGGTGGCAGAAGCGTGACGTGGAAAACTACTTTCCAGGCTGACGCGTCGGTGAAAAGTGACTCATCTTACAGGTTTGGCAGCCTGGACCGTGCGCCGGTGTTATAACAGACAGACACAGTCCTAAGTGAGCCGGGGTCAGGGTGTTCCCTTTTCTTCTGCGCCTTTTATACTTTACACTGAAATTGTGACATTTCTTGTACCTTCAGTAACTGTAGGCGTTTTGTTTTTTTGTTTTTTTTACACTTGTTCCCACTTTTCTCCCCAATTTGGAATGTACAGTCATATACAGATGAGCACTCACTGCTGCAAGCACTAGCAAGTTTAGTCACTGCTTCCTGGCACACTGCAGTTCGGTCCGAATGACCCTTCATATGCAGCTTAACAGGCCAACTAAAGGGCACCCCGAAGAACCAGCAGGGGGTCACTAGTGAGCAATGAGGCACGGTCATCCCAACCACCCGAAACCCTTCCATCACTGGGCTACCCCCCCTGGGCCAGCAGCGTGTCACCTTGTGAGGCTGCCAGCCATAATCAGCACCTGGGCAGTCTGGATTCAAAACTACACCATGGGGCCCCCCCCCCATCCATGCACCAGAACAGTCCCTTAGGCTGATGAGCCAGCTAGCCGCCCAGTAAATGTCTGGGTCTTAATGCAGGTCACCCATATATGGGTTTGTAATTAAGAGCTGGCTTCAGCTCCATTGTTCCGACATGAGCGATGCTCCAGATGAAAGGGGCGGGCAGGCACGCGCGCTGTCCGCAGGCTGGGCTGGGGAAACACAAAGCACTCGGCTCATTTCAATGATTTTTGTTTATTAAGTTTACAAATAAGGTAACAAATTTCTTTTATTGGAGCGCAAAGCGCAGTTTTATATGAAGCTTGAACACCCTATACTTAGTGCAAACATACAATTAAATGCTGCCAATGATTCCCTACATGTTTGTTTTCTTTTTTTTTTTTTTTAAACATTTTTGTACAATGTTAAATAGCATACGGAAAACCATTGACGAAAGTCACTAGAAGATCTAGAGACACAAAAGAGTAAAACAAGAAATCAGATAGTAGTACAAAACAAAATAACTTAATGACAGGTCAGTAGCAGTAAGTAACAGTATTGTTCTGTTGTATTTTTTTTTTCCACAGGAGGGCTAACTGCAAATAAAACCAGTTACTTTAAAACAATTGTTTCCATTCAACGGACATTATGCTTTGTGTGCATTGTTTATTTTTTTTGTAGAAGTCATTTTGTGTGAATATAACCAGTGACATAACTAGCATGCAAATTTTTTTTGTTGTTGGAATAAACAAGCACGGTCTTTACTGAAACCTGGTGTGTTTTTTGTTACTGCATTGAATGGCGTTTCTACGCATCGGCACCCTGCTGAGCATTCATTACAGAAAGGCAAAGGAATAAAAAATAAAAAACTATGAAACAGTCTGCATTCCAAATAATATAATATTAATACACTTTTTTTTTATTTTTAAGTTCAGTAACTTCCCTCCGCTGTACAAGTGAGAAACCATAAAATGGTCTTTCTACAAGGGCACTCACCCTCCCTGAACACTGCATATTCTACACTGCAGCCACAACCTCCTAAGTAACCAAGTTGTTCAGTTCCTAAGTGAGTGAAGTTGGCTCACGTCAACTCTGCAAGGGAATGGCACTCTATTGGCATTGTACACGTTTTTTTTTATTTTCTGGAAAGTAAAAAAAAAGAAGAAATGCGAATTCACAGCTTAAAAAAAAAAAAAAAAAAAAAAAAAAAATCATGCTATGTAATACTGTACTGATTTTTTCCTGTAGGAAAGTACAATCTGCAAGTGGACAAAGCAAAGTTCTGTGAAGTGGGAGGAAAAGACGACATTTAACGACAAGACTAACACCCACCCAGACTCAAAAACGTACTGTAGAGAACATATTTACCAGTTTGAAGGGAATTTACTTCCTGTACCAGATGTTTTATTCACTTAAAAAACAGCTATGCAGCAAGAAAAGGCTTTGAATCTAGCAGTCCTGGTAAGCTATCAGTAGTTAAGGTGACAAGTGTTAAAACCACAAACTTCACTTTTCTAAAGGTATTCACTTTTAACATCGACCCAGCACTGTACTATGGCTTCGTACAGTCCTTGACTCTAAATTAACGGTTTGTTTTGCTCTACAGGTATAAAGATCCGTCTAGTCCACTACAACCACCCAGGTGACCAGACACACAGTTGCTATGCTATGAGGCAACATCCTGGTGTCACACAAACTCACACTACAGAGAGGACACCGGCGCCAGAACATGGAAACAAGCTGACATTTGCATGTTTATATTATTATCATTTTTTTTACTTGTTTGTTGCCTTTATGATGCTCTAGCAGTCACTTTCTAGGCTTGTGGAGTTTGGAGAGTCGCTTGCCTCGGCCTGTGCCCAGCTCACCCTCGGGTACCAGGTTTTGTCCTCATCCTTCCGGTCAACTTAATGAACCGAGGAGGCCCGTCGGCACCAAGCACAACCAGAGACGCCATGGCAACCTCGGACAGCAACCGCACCGCTCAGGTCGAACCGCAACCCTAGCTTTCAGAACGCTTCAGCTAACGTACACAGGTTAAGACATGAACGAACGAACGAACGAACAAACGAACGAACAAACGAACGGAAACATCCAGGAACCACAAACGAAAGAAAACCAATCCCAACTGTCATTGCTTTGCGAACGGTTATTACTGAAGAGAATTCCCTTGAAGAGAAGCTACTAAACCTGCACCAATCACAGGGGCTGCTGAACGCAAGGACGGCACAAAAGAAAAGGTAAGGGAACTGGTGTTGCTCGCTTGTGACAGAATACTTGTACTGAGCTTCCTGCAGTGTGTGCGGGATGAACCGGGCGGCACGCCTCGGCCTTGTGTTGAATGTCCCTCTACTGCCCCCTCTGGTCTTACAACTACACTGCACTTTCACTATTTACATCGTTCCAAGGTCAGTCACATCTACTGCCTGCAGACTCCACACACGCTACACAGGCCAATGACTGAACCCGCAAGGTCACCTCTTCAAGAGCTGGGCCCTGCTCCGTGTGGGAGAATTAGTACTAGAAAACGGCACTGTTAAATTAGAATTTTCTCAGACATCCACACATACGCTCACACTTTTGTCGTCAACTTTCCTGACACGAGCTCATCGTTCCCACTCCTTCAACACAAGGCTCCGTCCGGGCGTGCCGCCACAACAAGTGAAACTTCGGCGAAACCTTTTACTTTATTATAAAAATTAGAAAAGGGGCAATGCGAGAGCCAAATTAACCCGGGATCATTTACAATGGTAATCCAACATGTAGGCAGGACCAAAGGGACTGAGCATGTCTAATATGTTATAGGTCTCAGAACCGGTTGCGTTCAACCGTTCCCAACCGCACTGAAACGGCAGTAAGTGTACCTGCCCTCGCCCCCGGTCTTACTCAGGCCACGGCTCTGCTACGGGGCACACACACCTCATATATAGCTGTCCAAGCTTCAACTACAACTCGGTCCCACGCTCGAGGACGCAAGTCATCGGAATCGAAAGTTTCTTCTTTTAAACAGAATAAAAAATGGCACCAAAAACAAAATCCCAACCCCCCCATGGTGTACCTTAAACCGTTTTGCTCAATCCACAGGGCCAGTAAAAGCACTCCATTTTTTTTTTACATTTTTTTTTTGCACAAAGTGTTAGTGCTTCCGCCACTCAACGTCAAACCAAAAGCAAATGAAAGAATGCAAGGCACTATAGACTCCAGCCAGCATACTGGGGTTATGGGGGAGGAAAGGACCAGTTATTCAAGTACATTAATTGAAACCATTTTACATTCACATTTATCTAATATAAAGAAAGTACAAAGGGTAAAGTTTAAAGTGTCTCCAATAAGCATTGTATAAGGAAATAGCTAGCCTTACTTTACTCTATTCTTAATAACCCTCCAAGTTCCACTTTTTTTTTTGTAATTTTTTTTCTTCTTTTCTTTTCTTGCCTTTAAACTAATGTTGTCCAACAACATTTATAATAATCACAGTGTTTCAACATCAAAAACTGATGGGTAAATACAGGTCCATACAGAACACTTATCTTTTTTTCTTTTGCTTTTTTTTTCTTTTTAAATATACATTTCAATCAAACTATTGACAGAGGCCCCTAATGCTGTCATGATTATAAAAGCTGTTACCATAGTAATAGATAATAAGATTTTTTTTATTTTTTAAAGCTTTAACAGCCTCACAAGCATTGTGTGCAGAGGCACCAGGGTTTTTATACACCATGCAGCCGACGGTCTCCTAGCAACCTCCCGCTCCGCCCCCCCCCCCCCCTACACTTGGCCAGACAGGACAGATGAACTGATAATACTATGATAATCACCCCTCATTTCATAACCCATCGAATAAGACGACAAAACCACTCGAGGAACGCACACACTCCTCGCTGTCATGCCCTCCCCCACCGGAGCCGTAATCGAGGTGGAAACCAATCGACCGATTTCTCCAGTGAGGCACCTGCCTCATTACCCCAGTGCATCCTCTTGCACATCCCCCGGGCAGGGGTAGGGAGGCTGTGGGGGCGGGAGGGGGCAGGAGACGCTACAAAACACAAGTAGTAGGCATGCCACACCCAAATCCTCACACGCACTCACTCACCCAGCTATCGGGGGGGGGGGGGGGGGCAATGCAGAGGAAAGAGAACGGCCGGGTAAAATACAACAGCTCAACAGAAATGCAAACATAACCAAATAAAACGGACAAAAAACTGTACATGGACTTTTTAAGATGAAGGCCACTTTGCTTGTTTTTAAAGTTTTTTTTTCTTTCTTGCTTAAAAACAGACACATCGTGTTACTCAAATTATTGCATCGCATGGAAAATAGACAGGGGTGGTGGGGGGGGAGTATCTACATCTACCGCCTGCCGTCTGACCAGCAGTGGGGAGCCAGTACCAACTCTTACTCCGGCCTGCGTCACGACGACAGACCTCTGGTGCGTTACACAGCTCGCTTTGTAAAGGGAAGCAGAGGAGGCGTGTGCTTGGGAGGCGCGGGGCGGGGGGGGGGGGCGGGATTAGAGAAGGGGGCGTAACACCGCCTCTTGGATCAGCCGACACCAGCCTAACGAAATCTACAGGCGACACCGCCTGGCGACCTCGAAACGGCCGGAGCCGCCCGGCGAAAGGCTCCCAGCACACGGCTCTCCCTCAGGGGGGCTTCCACCACACTCAGTCAACACCTTCTTTGGCCGCTAAACATTGCACCCTTGTGTCCATTGGTTTGCTTTGCATTCCCGCAGGTCTCCCTTGCAGACTGTCCGGGACCCCCTTCAGGGGAGAGAGGCACGCTCTCCACCCCCTCGTTTTTCGGGGTCCCGCGAGCGGGGGCGGTGTACGTACGCGTGCGCCCTCCAGCGCGGTGGCGGGGGGAAAATAAAAATAGTAAAAAATAATAATAATAACCGAAGCGCCAAAGACCCCTCTGGCTTTCCTTCTGCCTTTTCTTCCTCCTCCTCCTCCACTCTTCGCCCAGGGAGGGGGGGAACAACGATTCAGAAGCAGTCCGGAAGCAGTCGCCGCCCTGTCGCGTACACACACACACACACGCCCCCCTCGCCCACCCCTCCCCTCCCCTCGGTCTGGGGCCCGCCCGCACCCCGGGCCTACGTGGTCCTCAGGTTGGGGCCTCCGGGGTTGCTGACGGATTTCTGCAAAGTGCTGATGTGGAAGCCCTGCATCGGGGCCGTGCCCACGGGGGGGAACTGGCCCAGGGGCTGTGAGGTGGTGAGCAGGCCGGCCTGGGTGTGCCCGGCCGAGCTGGCCCACTGGCCGCCGTAGGGCGCCTGGGCGTAGCCGTACTGCGGCGGGGGGCACAGGGAGCCCTTGCGGGGCCCCAGCGAGGTAGCGGGGGGGTTCGGGAGGGCCGTCGAGCCGCTCAGGGACGAGCCCAGGGTGGGGCACAGGTGCCCCGGAGCTGAGAACTTGCGCCCCATGTTGGCTGGAGGGATCATCTGCAGGACGAGAGAGAGAGGGGGAGGGAGAGAGGGAGAGTACAAAATCAGTGAAAAAAAATTCCCCTCATCAGAAGCTAAAGCCAACCAAGCTAATGTCAATCATAAAGCTTTGGTAAGACAACTTCCTATCTCTCTTCCTAGCTCTGCACAGCAAGCAGCATTTCGAAGGCCTGCCGATCAAAAACTACATTTTCTGCAAAGGCCCACACAGGCCAAACGAGGCGGCACTCCCGGCACTTCAAGCTGGTGGTCAGGAGCGCTGCAACAGGAGTAAGGCCCGGCCAAGCATGAGCAACGCAAGCGGCTAACGCTAACACTAACACTTGGCTCCTCGGCCAATGAGAACAGAGCGCGCTCGTAGCGGCGGCACGGAGGGCGGTCCTCACGTCGTAGTTGTGGCCCTGGTTGGCGGGCTGGGGGTGGGCCGGCTGCTTCGAGCCCCGCTTGCCCTGCGACAGGCTCATGGCGTCCCGGGCCCAGTTGTCCACCAGCTTGTGCAGGTCGTCGGTGAAGGTGCCCTTGCGCGTGGGAGGCAGGGTGGCAGACTGCGGGATCTGGCCCTGGCCCTGGCCCTGGCCCTGGCCCTGGCCCGACCCGCTGACCGTGTTGGTGCTGCTCGTCCCTGGAAACACAAACGCACCCAGAGGATGGGGAGGGGGGGGGTCACTCACGGGGAGAGTAGGCTCTTAAGACGACACATCGACACAAAAACCCAGGCATTTACAGAACTGAAAGAAAGAAAAACCTAAAGAACAAGTGCACCTGTAAATCCTCACTTTCTATGTGCACTAATCTGTAACAAGTCAAAAAAATAAATAATTCAGCTGGTTTCATTGGTCAAAGTTTAGCAAACGCCTTCATCTTCATGTTTTGTTTTTTTCTCCACTTGTAATTGTTGCACTGTCAGTGCTGTGCAGGGCCATTGGCTCTCAATTACCCCCCATTTGTAGTTTCAAACCACAGGTCTGCACCAAGCCAGCAGAGGGAGCTCTTGTACAACTAATGCACATGGCATAGACCATCAACCACTTAGCCTCATTGCTAAAAGAACTGTAGAGGTCTCAGTCTCACACAGGCTAAAGCCTCCAGCACCACGATCTGTATAATAACTTACTACACAGTGCATCAGTGCAGTTACAGCATTACAAAACCGATGATAACATTAACATGACGGCTAGGACAAGGTTCTCAAAACTACCAATGGCCCCGACTCACAAACCGTGTCCAGTGCCGTGTGTAACCGGTCAGGTGAGGGTGTGAATCTTTTGAGCAGAAAATACAGGTACACAGTCACGTAATCTCGGGGTGAGAGACGAGCATTAGGGGGCAGCAAACAAGACTGGCATTCAACTGCGGTTAGGGAAATGGTTACACCGGTAGGGAGAAAGCGGAACACAAAACCCTGAAATAAATCTGGTGGTAGCAGGAGGAAAATACCTTTTCTTGCGCCACCACTCCCACAATGCACAGGGGGGGGGGGGGGGGGGGCAAGCGGTCTCCGTGACACTGCACATGCACGCCAGGGCATCCCGTGAAGCAGGCGTGACTCAACCCTCCCCGCGCCGCCACGCCCCAGACCCTCGCCTCCGCTCCCGTCAGACACGAGGCGGGCGAGGGGCCGACGCATTCCAACGCTATTCCGACTGCGCGAAAACCCCAAAAACAAGCGGGAGGCCAGACACAGGCCCGGCAATCGTCACACCGAACCGCACAGGCTGCGGGGGGGCATCACATTCAGTGCTTTGACGGTCGACAAAAAAAACCAGGAAGCGGCGAACAGGCACGCGAATTCTGGCAGGTCTGGAGAAAACCTCTCAAATTCAGCGCACAAGTACAAAAAAGAAAAAACGAAACGAAAACAAAGTCGAAAGAGAGAATGCGGGACGGGACAGAAGCAGAGACGTTCGCGCAGCGGGCAAAGCTCCGGAGGGAGGCTGGGAAATGTAGTCTATGTAGCAGGCCATGCTTGTTGTAGGCAGACTGCATAAAGCTTAACTTCAGCATTCAACTGGATGACCCCCCCCCCCCCCAGTTGGCTCCTAAGAGAACTATAAAGCTCAGTGTCCTAGAGTAAATATCAGCCTGCTTTTTTCAGATGGAAAAAAAAAACGGGTTTCTCCGTGAGGAGGGAGAAACACAGTGTGGGGAAGGTTCTGGAAGCCCGCAGAAATTGGGCGTGCCCATTAGCCAGCCGCAGGGAGCGCACAACGCTACCTGCAGTTAAACAAAGGAGGCCTTAAATTCAAATGTGATCACGTGGGATTGCACAGGAACAGGGCAGAATCTTCCTAAAGGGATCGCAGTTGGAACAATACGCAGGGTACGTGGCAGTGGGGCTTTAATTGGCTGGGATGCATTAGCGTATAAACCCTGATAGGCTAGATAAGGAATGCATTCTCAATGGACTCCGTTGAAGAATGTGCCCCCTTAACGGGGAATTCCACCATCCACAAACCACCCAAAAATGATCTTGTCATTCTGCTGGAGTTACTTGCATGTATTCGTTTTCATTTATTCATTTTTGGCTTCGAAATGCAGGCACAATACAAACAGAGTTCTCAATCTGATGGGAACACCGTTCCAAGTGAGTTCAAGCGAGGAGAAATGGAAACGGTACTGCGCTGCACAGGGCACGTGATTCTGCCAGGGTCATCGCAGCAGAAATGCTCAAGTCAGGCTGAGAGGCAGCGGCACGATACTGACTGCGCGATGCGACCATACAGCAGGGTGCAGAGACAGACAGACAGACAGACAGACAGACGGACAAAGCAGGGGGTCGGGGTTGGGGGGGCAGGGGAGGAGGGCAGGGCAGGGGGGAGAAATGTTCAAATAAAAAGAGAGAGATAATTACTACAGAGCTGGTTGCAGGGGCACACTTTTTTCACCATCTTCCCTGAGGCGTCGAGAGAGTATGGGGGGTTGGAAAAAGAGCAGCGTTAAATCACCCCTCCAGCACAGAGAACTCCCGAAAGAGTGTTCCAGAACATGCGCTCCTCAGTGCTAACAAACTCAGTCCCTCTCTGTAGTGCACCCCTTCCAGCATTCACACACCCAAAAAGTGGGGGTGGGGGGGTCTTTAGGTGGGGTGGGGGGTGGGGGGGTCTTTAGGTGGGGTGGGGGGTGGGGGGGCTGGGTGGAGTGAGCCACAGGGAGGCACTAAACATCTGTTCAAACTTTACATTCAGGGGCAACGAGCCAGCCACGGCCTTGATGTCTGTAAGAAAAGGGTCCGGAGCAGGCGGAGTTTCCGCACATAGGCTCACACCACATTAATCACAGCACATACAGATCCACACACTGTACCACTTTGAGCATAAAAGAAGTCAACCAACCAAATCAATCGGAGCTACTTTCATTTTCAGATGGAAAAAGGGGGTACCAACCACAGGTAGTCGTGGGGCGGGTCAAATTTAATGTTTGAAGCAAATGAGAAGAGAATAAGTCAAATGGGTCTGCCCTTTTTTGCCAGACTTTAAAGCGTGCCTTGTGATTGGCTGGATGAGGCACCTGAGGCTCAGGACAGGAAGTGACACGTGCACAGCTGGCCCTGAACGTAAGGCTTGCAGATGTTCCACATTAACACTAGTACTGTACAAGCTTGCGACGATACACCTGATACAGGTAGTCACTTCAGTCAAATAAATATCAATTAATCCAATCAATCAATCAAACGAATCTAACAAAATTCACTCCTGATAAGTCAAGAGTAGATGTTTATACAAAAAATAAAAAATAAATCATAAAAAATGAATGAGAATAAATAAAAGAAACCATTGCGCTGGTTTGGCAGGACTTGTGTCTGACAGTTTCTCAGGCTAATTTTCGCTTAAGAGAGGGTTCTGCGGCTTTCAAAGACTCCCGACAGTCTGGATATCAGAGAAGGTCTGCCATCACAAGTCCCAGCCAGTCTCCATGGAGACCACAGTGCACTATTCATGAGCTGCACCCTCCCCTCCCGGACACGGTGCGACTGGGAAACGCAGCGTCGCCAGGCTCGTGTTGGAGCCGGAGCCAGGCGCTGGGCAGTGCCCTCCATGAATGACCTGCACTGTCTGTGTTAAAGGTGAATTCACATGGCTGGGTGGGCTCCGCAGTGTGGAAGAGGGGAGCGGGGGTTTGCATTCTCCAGTGCTATTTCCAATCACACTTCAGGGGTAATTCACCAGAAAATGAAATTAAGACGTGTTTCCCCACTTAACTTCTAAAGAAGAATCTTTCTAAAATCAGCTAAGATGATTCTACCCTGACCTTGCAGGTCAATCTCTGTGAGGCCTCAAAGGGACAAATATTTACATGAAGAAATTCTAACAGCAACGCCTCTTTTGAAATATAATCCTGCGGTTAAGCACAATCACCCGTAATTTAACAATAATCTCTACTTCTTCCAAAGAACACCAAATGGGTGATCCTCTGGGTTGTATATCTGTGCAAAGCCTTGTAGAGAGAATGAGTGTTTATGTCTTATAGCAAAACATGAAACTCACTTTGGCTTATGCTAACTCACTTTCGGGTTTTAGATCCATGGCATGACTGTGCATCGAAACTTTGCGTGGATATAGTTGGTGTAACCACGGGATTATACTTGGATGTACATTTTTGGTGCTTTGAGGCCCACAGGGTCAGCTGCAGTGAATATCTAGAAAGTTTCACTGAAATGTGGTAAGTTATCTGGATGGACAGATACGACTCAAGTGGAAACACCTTAATTTCATCATTGGATGACCTACCCCTTTAAAATCAGACTGACCTCTGACCCCTAGGCAATTACAGAACTACTACAATGGAACTTTCACAAAATCAAATTTCACCAAAAAAAAGAAAAAGAAACTTTATACAAGCAATTTAAGTCTCAATTCCACATCAGCTTGAAGTGTAAGGCTTCACACACTGATCAATGCAAAACCGAAAACTGAAGGGGTTGTGGATTAGGAATGTTATTGTGGTAGGTGCTCGATTAGGAATGCTGGGGTGGGCGTGGCTAGATTAGGATTGCCAGGGTGGGTGTGGCTAGATTAGGATTGCCAGGGTGGGCGTGGCTAGATTAGAAATGGCGGGGTGGGAGAGGTTGGATTTGGGAGGTGGGCGTGACCACTGTCAGGGTGAAAGGCTTTGCTTCAGTTTCTCAGAAGAGGCAGCAGAAACACAATACCAGACTCATTCCCAAAAACAAATGCACAGGCCTCAGTTTTACATGGGCTAAAAGCCTCCAGCATCAAAGCCTGCACCAATAGCAGAGCAGAACTCGGGCTACCTTAGCCTAGGGTTAACTTTTCATCTGTAGACTATTGGCTCAAGTGAACAACTTTAAAAGGCAGATGACATTTACATTTTGGTTGCGGTTCTGAGGTAATGATCTTTTGCAGTGTCTGTGCACCTGGAGCTGCACTGGTAAAAACTTCACACACACAAAAAAAACAATAAATAGGTGGTACCTATATTTAAGGCGACACAAACCTTTTCTTTCACCCACTCTCTCTTTGAGAGCCAAAATTTGACCAGGCTTTTTTTTTTCTTTTTTTCTTTAGAGGACCCACAATTTTCAGCAAGTTGCAAAGGCAATTTTGTAAAAAGCTTTACATCAGGGGTGCCCAGCCCTGCTCCTGGAGATCTACCGTCCTGCAGGTTTTCCACTCCAAACCTAACAAAGCACACCTCATTTAACAGCTAGAGATCCCTTTGAGATGCCAATTAGTAGAATTAGACGTGCTTTGTTGGGTTTGGAGCGAGGAGCTCCAGGAACGGGGCGCTCCAGGAACGGGGCGAGGCGGCCCTGCTTCAGGTAATGCTGTTCCTCTCCCTTTTCCCAGTCATGTGAGAGAGACGGCCTCCTGCCACTCAGCCGCTGGCTCCATTAGAGATCAGGTAACACCCGTAACACGGCCTGGCCACACTACCGATTAAAAACCTTTTCCACGGGTACAAAAGCTCCCAGCGCACAACCACATTCAACATCCGTCTACTAAGATCCTCTGTTTAAGCTCTGAGAAACATCTAAAAAATGCTCTCAACTTCAGACAAACCAGGACAATCCTGTATTGCCAAGCCCAGCAAACAACAATCCAAGAGCATAACATCGGAAAGCCTGCCAAATCAGTTATCCCTATAGTCTCTAATACATGGGTTACACTATATATCACAATACTATATATTGCTTCAAGTTTGGGACACTTGCAGTGTTCAACATGTCACTTGAGAGCAATCCGCAGTTCTCTACCCAGCTGTGAATACGCAACCACAGAGAAGCAACGCCACGCTTGCCGAAATGCTGTGGGTTTAAAGTACAACAAGAGAGCGGGATGTAACCTTAGCATTTTGCACATTTTCGCATTACATGTAGTACAATTAAATATTTCATCGTGTTCTGCAGAGCACTACAATGGAAGACCAGGAAAACAGGATTTTGAAGGTTCTGCCAGCTCACCATCAGCATTTCTAGAAGTGTGCATCCTGAACGAGTGAAGTATGAGAGCTTATACACATGTATAAATTAATGTAATTAAGTGATGTAGGAGACCAGCGATGATGTTTCCAAGTCCAAAGTAAAGAAATAAATGAGTAGAAAAAAAGAAAAAAAAAGAAAGGCAAAATGAAACATTCACATGACAGTGAAGGAGAGAGACGAGGAAAAGCTTTACACACAAAGAGCCAAGCAGGGCGTACTCAGAAATCGGGTCCTCCTGCCACCTGGTTTGAAGGTCACTCTCTCCGAACCACAGCTGAACTTTACACAGCCTGTGGCAAAAAAACAGGAGAGAGAGAGAAGAGAGAGAGAGAGAGAGCAGGAGAGAGAAAGAGACGTACACAAATACACAGTAAGAATGGCACACAACTCGGTAAAAGCTATGAGGAAGAGGAGGGGGGAAAAGAGGTGGAGGGTGACGGGAGGAAGTCTCCGGAAAGATGAGCAGGGCAGCTGCGCTCGTTGAGACGCCTGCAGTAAAACCCCGGGGCACGGCGCACGAGCGTCCCGCCGACACCAGAAATGTGAACGCGGTGACGGACGCCGGTGTTCGCACACTCTGGGCTTCGGCTGACAAAAACACAAACGCTAAAGGAAAAGACAACTGGGCACTCAACCAGCAACGAGGAGACCCCGGCTATTAAAACAATCTGGCAAGCCCCCTTTAATGAGAAAGAGCGCTGCCATGCTACCAGTGATGTCCAGATATTCCAAACAAGAACGCAGTAAAAAAAAAACAGTAATTGCGTAGATGGGAATGGGGAAAGCACATACTTTTTTTTTTAAACTGCTTAGTTCAAGACACAACAGTGTGGGGGGTCACATGACACTGGCGCCATGTGAAGTGCCTGTCAGAGAAATCTGATTGGCTGGGCCTCTGACTGGCTACTACAGCAAAGCCAGTTTAAACAAACAGGCGATAACGTGGAAGAGACACATCTGGAGCAGTGGAGCACATTCGGGGGACATTTTATAAGGCCATGCCTAGCCTTGATTATGGTCGCCATGACGCCACAATGGATATGGGATGTGCTGTACCCGTTTTGCCCTTTCGCATTTTTCACAGACTTCAGAGACTGCAAAAAAACACAGGAAAACAAAGAAGCCCAGCATTTCCACCTGAAGAGGCATTTACAAACACAGAATGTCACAACAGCGGTCACCCTCCTCGACAAGTGCAGTTAAGCCTACGCACGGCCTCGACGACAGCGAGCTGAAAAGGCGACCGCAGCCTTCGGCGCGCCGCGAGAAGACCCTCTCGGCACGGACGAGGCCCCTTTAACGGGCACGACGACGTAGAACCGGGGGCCTAAGCGCGGAGACGCGGGGGGGAAGGGGGGAAGCCTGGGGCTGGCGGCGGGGGGGCCTACCTGCGGTGGGAGCGCACAGGGTGGGCATGGACAGCGTGGCGTCGCTGGTGCAGGCCGAGCACAGGTTCTCGCTGGAGGGGGACGGCTTGAGGGGCTGCAGCAGCGGACTGCTCCCCGAGTCAGGGGCCCCCGCGGGGGGCAGCAGCGCCTGCTGAGGGGGGTACACCGCGGGGGCGCTAGCTGCTAAAGTGCCTGCACACAGAGCACAGGGGCGGAGGGGGGGGGGTTTAGGGGGCGGGAGCAGGAAACCCGATCCTGCCCCTGCTGGAGCATACATGGGTCAGAGGTTTTTAAGTCGACTCGTAGTTTTAAGGAATTAAAGATGCAAGAAATGATTTGTGATTCATCAAAACGGCCACCTTTGGCAGTAATAATTGCTGAGCATGTTCATGCCATTGTTTCTACAAGGGCGGTCATATGGCGCTGAAAGTACACATCAACAGTGCTGCAGAAATTCCCACAGATATGCTGCACTTGTGATTTGCATCTGCTCGATTTTTCTGTCCTCCCAAACAAGCTTGATTTTACTTCACTTGTTGGAAAATGTTCACATGTTAATTTAGCCAAATATGGCTTTTTTCTGAAGTCAAAAATGTCATAAAAGTCCACCTCTTACCTTGTGGCATTTGAGATCATTTACAGAAGCTACACTGCTTAAAGTTCACTAAACACAGTACTGAAAGACAAGTAAAGTGTACTAAAAACCTTTGACCAGCAGTGTACATGAAGATCAACAAGGAATAGATGGAACACAACGTGTACAATCATCAACCAGTCATTCAACTACGGGAGGAAACCTTCTGGCTAAAACAGTTCTGACTCTGTGTAGCCACAAACAACAAACAAGTGAACAGTGTTGCGGGGAGGGTGGCACCAGGCGCAGTTCCTCTACCTGACTGCAGGGGGCTCTTGCTGCCCTGCGAGCCGCTGCGGCTGGATTTGGTGCCCTTGCTCTTGGTGGGTCGCCTCCTGCGGCTGGCGGGGGCCACCGCGGGCGGGATGGCCACCGCCGGGGCCACCTTCCCCAGCCGGGCGAACAGGGCATCGATCTCCTCCTTCTGCCGTAAGTGCAGGGCCTGGCTCTCCTTCATGTGCCTGTGGGCGGGAGGGAGGGAGGGGGGGTCGGCTAATCAGAGACGCTCAACGCAAGGTTAAGGAATATGCAGTTCACAGCTCCGACGACAATAGGCGAGTTCGTTAACTCGTTCTGCGAAACCAAATATCCCAGGACATCAATAAACTAACCGGGCTAGCCAAGTAGCCTACATGAAACAGCCCTGCCTAAGCCCTGTGTGGCTAGTAACTGTGATGCGATTGGACACACTAGATCAGCTTAAAAAAAAAGTTAAACTGATTTGGACTTTGACGGCTCGAAAGTTGCCTTTATTTTCAGCTGTGCGCTACACACCAGGCTTAGCGTAGCTGAATCGATTGGCTTGACGCCATGGTTCAGCGTTTTCACGCCGGTCGCGGGCAAAGCAATGTCGTTACAACTGATCCCACTTCGGTGAATAAAGAGAAGGGAAGTCAGGGCCTGGAAGAGGCGCTCTGAAGCGCAGCTCACCCCCTTCTCCCAGCGGCTAAGCGCGCGCCGGAACTCGAACGCGACACCTACTTCTCCCGCAGGCGGTTGACCTCCCTCTTGAAGTCCTCGTCCTCGAACTCCGAGTCGTTGTCGCTGCTGGCGTAGGAGTTGAAGGAGTTGTTGAGGCCGGGCAGCGAGGCCTTGCCCTCGGGGCTGAGGGCGGGGCCGTTGGCCAGGGCGGGCGGGGGCTCGGCCGCGGGGGCGGAGGGCGGGGAGTCGGGCGCCCGGTCCTGGGCCCGGCTCACGGAGAAGCGGCCCACCTGGGTGTCGGCGTTGGTGGTGACCTGGAAGCGGCCGATGGTGGTGGGCCGGGCGGCGGGCGAGGAGGCGGGCCGGGGGAGGCCGTCCACCGTGTCGCCGGCCGGGCCGCGGAGCGGGGACGCCTTGTGCAGCGTGTTCTCCGGGCTGGAGAGCGACGAAGACGAGGAGGAGGAGGACGAGGAGGAGGAGGAGGAGGAGGCCGAGGAACGCGTGGTGGAGGAAGAGGAGTCGTCGGTTGAGGTGGGGTGGGCGGTGCCGGGGGCCTCTTCCGCAGCCACGGACACCTGGAGGGACACGAGGAGGAGGGCGTTTCAGTGAAGAAGTCTTGCCCTGCGGTCTGCTGCATTATCGAATGTGGCGCAGCGTAGTGGTTAAGGTACAAGACTGGGACCTGCGAGGTTGTTGGTTCGATCCCCGGTCTAGCCACAATAAGATCCGCACAGCAGTTGGGCCCTTAACCCTGCATCGCTCCAGGGGAGGATCATCTCCTACTTAGTCTAATCAACTGTACGTCGCTCTGGATAATGCCATTAATGTAATGTAACCGAACAATCTAAGGCTGATAAAACCATTACTATTGGTAACGGAAAGCAATGGAGCTTTATAACACTGGCTTGGAACTTTCTAAGAAAAAAAAGAAAAAAAAGAAACATTCTAGAAACCTACTCTGCAGAGGGTTAAAGCACAGAGCTGGCCCAACAAGCACAGACACCCAGGAGTGTCACTCAAACTGCTGGGATGGTGTAGAGAGGGGAGGGGAGGGGTTCAGCTACGGGATGTGGAGGTAGGGATGGGATCTCTCCAGAGGAACTCACCTGGAATCGTCCCAGTTTGAACCCTCCAGGGGCAGGGGCGACCTCTGTCTCAGCAGGGAGCGAAAAGGGCACTGAAACGGACAAAAGCAGAGGATTAACCCCCAAAAATATAAAAGTGGGTGACCGACATTTAACCATTTAAATTTTATTACACTGTGAGAGCACATCAAGGCAGAGTGAGGCAGCATGTCTATATCAAACCCAAAGTCTGATACGAGCACCTCGAACTGCTGGGATCAAAGTCATTTTCATTAAGCGGCTCCATACATACCTGGCTGAACACCTGAAGGCCCTCCAACCACCGTCTTGGGGGAGGGAAAGAAAAAAAATAGTAAGTAAAATGCATTTAAAAACACCAGTAAGCAGAAACGGGGCAGGAGCAGCGGCCCTGAGGTGCCCTCGTACCTGGCCTGTGGCGCTGCTTAGGGAGACGGTCTCCGGGCTCAGGGCCCGCCTCAGCTGGGCGTCCAGGTCCTCCAGGGGCTGCTGGGACTTCACATGTGAACACAAAAACCCAATTAGGGAATTCGCCACCAAATTACAACGAAGCACCCTGGCCCCCCCCCCTCCTTGTCACAGCCGACTGGGCACCCCTCAGACACTGAAAAATGTAAATTAAATTAGCTTAATGCCTACTTACTCCCCTGTCAAGCCTCCATTCATTTACAATCACTGGATGGACTTGGTGCCAAGTCAAAGCCACAACTTTGCTCCCCCCGCCCCCCCCCAATGTTCAATTTGAGAAATTGCCTGGGCCTCCAGTTAAACCTGTAAAGGGGTTCTGCTAAGCTGCGTGCAGAATGTCATTTGCGTGACCAAATCGCTGGGGTGAATTCATAGGCGGCTTGTAAATGAAACATATTAAGGACATTTCTGAAAGTGATGTACCCAAGGCCTTTCATATAGCCTGCCCGAAGCAATCGAACAATAAAAAAAAAAAACAATAAATTCAAAAAAATATTTTAACAGAAGAATATTACCATATCTATAAAACATGGTGTTCCAACATGAAACAGTTCCAAAACAATAACATCTCTTTGATACGTTAGGCTTGCACCTGCTTCTTTTGCATATTGTGTAATGTCACATGATCGGGCTTTTAATACATCCTCGTGATTCCTTTCCCCCCCCACAAAACAGTACATGAACCCTGAAAACAATACTCCCCCCCCCTCCCCCCTCGCACGCCACCCTCACACATTGCCTTTAACGGCTGTGAGAGCAAAGAAAAACTCAGACCTAAAATAATCGAATACCTTTACATATAATCGAGCTAAATATTTCCGTAAGGGGCCATGGCTGTGTCCTGTATTACGCATGCGCACGCACACACAGAGGGGTACAGTGCGGGTCCCTGCTCTTTTCAGGGAGAATGACTCGCGGTGCCAGCCGTAGAGTCCTGCAGGGCACAGCGGCGTGGCGGGGAGGAGTTAATGAGAGGCGGGCTCTGAGTGGAGAGGTCATGCTCCAGAGGGCCGAGAGACACTGGGGCTCATGCACAGGCCCCGTCTCATCAGACACCCTTTTTCAAGAGGAAAAGACGGGAGGAGAGGTGGAGGGAGGGAGGGAGGGATGTTTTTTGGTAGATTGTGGCGTGTGAGCGGGGGGGGGGTGGGGGGAATAAACTCAGGAAGTGAAGAAGCACCTGAGTTAGAGTAGGTCCGGGGAACGGTGCCAACTGCTCGATGGGTGTGCTGCCAGCCTGCTCTGAGCCAACAGGCAACACCTGACAACGGAGAGGAAGATGAAACAAGACCACTTTATCACAGGGAGAAAGAGGGAGAGAGAGCGGGAGAGGGGAGAGAGAGAGGGAGAGGGAGAGCAAGAAAGTGAGTATAGAGAAAAGAAACAGGGAGAGAGGGAGAGCAAGAGAATGAGAGTAAAAGAGAACAAAGAGGAAGAGAGAAAGGGAAAGAAAGACAGAGAGGTCCAATGCCCTGAGGCCATGTGCTATTTGTTTGAACCACAAGAATTTTGTGTTTTTACGATCCCGCCGAGTTACGGCTGTAAGTAGTACTCCGTGTAATTAAAATGTTTCACTGAATGTGAAATATATACATAAATATATATATAAAAATGGCCATCATTTTTCTTAGAACAAAGTATATATTACATACGATCTCAAGCAGGCCAAAGCATTCCTGAAAGCTGTAGCCTTCTGTTGCATCCTAGTAATTCACATTGATTGTGCACCACAGACAACTGTAACGGCACTCAAGACTACTACATATATATTTCAAAAAGGTTTTTACAATGTAGTTGTGTGCTACTCTATATGTTAAGATGACATTTTAAGAGCTCCCCATTTTGTTTCAGGACTTTTGCTTTAAATCACAGAGTGTGAAAAGTATTTCACTGAAAAAAAAAAGAGATTTAAAATAAATAAGCTCCAAAAGTTATATTACATCAAGCCATAACAGAAAGAAGCCTTGGCATGCAAGTGTGGCACATATTCCAGAAGGTGTTAGGAGACAAGAGACTAATTCCAGCCAATTACGGGTTAAAAAATATGAAGTGTTAAGAGAGAAAGTTTGCAAAGATATTGGGACCCCATTCAGTACCCAGGTGGGCTTTGGATGCCTTTCAGAATGTACATGGTGCCCACCGCACCTGCCCATTTTATAAAGCAATGCTCCTGCAAGTTAATTCCCATTGAAACACCAAACATCTGATGTTAGTTCAAAGAACCAGATACTATATCTGAGATTAAAATGCTCCTAAGTTGTTATTGTCACAGTAACATAAAACATTAAAGGTACAATAGGTAAGATTTTTGTGTTAAAACATTGTACAAGACCATTCTAAATCCCTTCCTGTCATTGCAAAAGGCTCACTGACATGTTGACTCACCCTCTACCTGTGTTTATAGTCCTTAAATTCGGGTTTTAAAATATACAGCTGACGGCCCGTCACTCAGTACCAAAACATTGTATAACTGCACAATAATTCAAGCTCATTGGTTGAAAATTGTTTCTAATTGCCAAAGCCAGTGGCGTTTCAACGTCAGCGCTTTTACAGAGAAGGGAGAGGGATAAACAGTGTTGTGGTTTGAGCGTGTTTGTTGCTGCTATTCCTCTCTTGACCATTAGAAGCCCGAAATGCACCTATTGCACCGTTAATCGTGTATACTCGTTAGAATCTTTAGATTCGGCCATGTTGGCTCACCGGGACTCTGGACAGTGGGGTCTTGGCCGGGGTGGTCTGGCCGTAGGCGACAGGGGCGGCGGTCTGCCCCGGGGTAGCCGCGGGGGTGGTGGTGGGCTGCCCGTTGGGGCCCAGCGGTAAACTGTTGGGGGGCAGGGGGCCCCCCACGGCGGCGGCGGAGGCCGAGGAGGAGGTGCCGGTGGGGGAGGCGGTCCCGGGGACGCTGGGGGCCCCGGCGGGGTCACCCGAAGCGTCGGGCTGGGGGGAGGAGAGGCCGGAGCCCAGGTCACTGAAGAGGGAGCGCAGCTTCTTGTCCAGGGCCTGGATGTCGTCCATGCAGGGGGCCTTGGCCAGGGGGTCGCCCTCGCACTCCCCGCAGTGCGCGTGGGTCTGGTTGGGCACGGTGGCCGGCTGGGGCTGCCCGTGGACCAGGGTGGGCTGGACCAGCGGGACGTTGGCGGCGACGGGCAGCAGGGGGGCAGCGCCTGAGGGGGTGAGGAGGGGGGCGGGGGCGCCGGCGACCGCGGGGGAGGGGACGGCGCAGTTCGGTACGGGCGCGGTGGTCTGAGGCGGGGCCTGGGTGACCGCGGTGAGAGCGGGGGAAACCGGGACGATCACGGCCAGGGGCGGGAGCTCGGAGACCCCCGCTACGGCACCGCCGGCCGGCTGGGCTTCAGAGGCGGCGGGCGGCAGGCCAGAGGGAGCGGCGAGGGGGAGGGAGGCGGGGGAGGAGCTCTGGGGCTGAGGAGCCGCGGGAGGCGATACGGAGGCGGGGGAGGGGGCCACAGCGGTAGCGGGCGTGGGGACGACAGGGGGCAGAGCAGGCGGGGCGGGCTGGGCGAGGGAGGGGAGGGGCGCCGGGGCTACAAGGGCCACAGGGGCCACAGGGGCCACAGGGGCCACAGGGGCCACAGGGGCCTGCTGAACAGCGGGGGGAGGGGAGGAGGTGGTGGGCGGGCTGACGGGGCCGGGGGCGAGGGCGGGAGCGGGTAGCTCCGCGGGCTGGGCGGCGGGGGGAAAGGGCGGGGAGGTGATGGGGGTGAGGGCCAGGGCGCTGGGGGTCACGCAGGTGTCCACCACCAGCCCGCTCACGTTGACCATGTTGGGGAGGTAGACGGAGGCGGGGGCCGTGCTGGGCCCGGGGTCTTGGTGCGTCCGCCGCATGTCGCTGAAGGCCTGCTGCAGGCTGACCGCCGAGGCGGACAGGGACAGGCCCTGCCCCGGAGCCGCCGCAGGGGCTGCTGGGAAACACAACACGGGACACGTCAGCACCGCGCCCACCAGCAGGGGGCCTCAGAGAGGCCACCATGAACACTCAGCACACGCCACACCTTTTCATCTGCAACCATGAGTGACACTGTTATTTGAAGTGAATATAATAATAATTATTATTTTTTTTTAAGCTTTGATTTTCCAAGGTTAGGAGGGCTAATGGATGGGGCTGTTGGGTAAAAACCAAACCATCCACCCAAAACCTTTCCACTTACTCATCCCCCAAGGATGTAGGAGCAAGTTTCAGTTTTTGTGGGGCTAAGTGTTGATACCCTGCCACCTGGCCACCCTGTCAGCCCGAGTACATTTTAACGGCCGACAGGTAGACGACAAAGAGAGAATAAAGACCAGAGCTTCTAAAGATTTGACAGGAAATGACACGCCACTGCTCTGGGACTCACCCGCTGGGGGGACCTCCTGCACCGGAGGGGGCACGGCCGGGGGCGGGAAAAACTGATCTCTGAGCCGGGACTCCGGCACCGGGCTGACTATGAACCTGCGCCCGGCCGAGTGCACCACCTGCATGGTGGAGCTCTGCGAGTCACCTGCACAGAGAAGGGGTAGAGGTCAGAGGTCAGAGGTCACAGTATTCAACACCAGGAGGGGTACAGATCACCCCAAGAGTGCAAACGCACAACGCGGAGACCGCACGTTGCTTTCCCATGCGAGTGGCTGCCGCTGTGGTCTGTCGGTTGGTTTTGATCGTAAGGGGGGGGGGGGGGGGGGGGGAATGGTCTTATGCTCCGTGCACGGTGCTGATTTTAATCTTCAAACGCACATTAAAGCAACAGACCCATCAGAGTGCTAACGTCAGGCGGAGAGAGCGGTTATCTGATGAGACGGCGGTCGGAAGCTTACCAGACTGGAGAGGAACGGCAATCACGGGCACTTCCTGCGTCATCTGCAACGATTCAAACGAACAATAGAAATGTGAGATTTTTCATACACCTCAGAACCGCTCGACGGGTAGAGAGCAGGAGGAATGCACCAGCACGGTCACACAACTGTTCCCACGTTTAAAAAAACGATGGAAAGTACCTGGCGGTAGCCCTCCTTCACGGGAATGCACCGGCTCAATGCAATGCGAACAACGGTTGGACGTTTAAAAAGGCGTACCTGGCTGTAGCCCTCCTTCATGCCCTCCCGCTCCAGGCCGCTGTCGTCGGCCATGTCGATGACCTCGCGCACCTGCTCGATGAACGACTCGCGCTCGCTCTCCAAGATGAACTCGCTCTGCACCTGTGGCGGGACAAGGTCCAGCGCTTAGCTGCCACAGACAGCCGATGAGCTGAAGAGTCCGGGCAAGCCCAGCCGCTACAAACTTACCCTTCCCGGCTCGATTCCAGGCTGCACTCAATTCACTTTCTAGACAAAGTTGATCGAATTGGTTTGAAAAGCCATTTTAAAACCCAAGGCTTTTCCCGTTAGTCGAATTTACCCGGCGATAAAGCTAGGATAAATCAACACAGACATGAAACTTTAACCATGAAAACAGACAAATGACCATTTGCAGACAAATCCCAAATTACCATGATCTGTGCAATTTCTTCTGGGTTGTCTCCGTCCAGATCAAACTTGAAAGTGACCATTTTCCTGTTGTGTGTTTCCAGCTGGCATTCAGCAACTCTGTCGCCGATGTTAGAAATCTGAACAAAGAAAAAGAAACGCGTAAAAGGATTAGAGAGGGAGAGGGAACCCGCAAAACAGACACAAACACCACGTTTCATTATCCAAGTATACATTAGTGTTAAATCAGCATTTAATCTGTGATCTATAGCCAGGGATATCTCTTAAGTGGACATGACAGCCTTCAACGAGAGGATTAATCAAATGAATGACGTGACATTGGTGCCAAAATGGACGCCAGGAAGCCACCACCGTCCCTACACACTACTAATACTGTATGGAGCACGGCACATATTCATCCGCAGAATACAAATCCAGCGAACAATGACATCAAAGCCCTTTTATGATGATTAATGATGAAGCATTTAAAATGGCCGCTGCAGCAGACTGCTCTCGCACACACTCGCTCACACTCGCTCATTAGGACGCTGAGGACGCGCGCGCACGCACACACACACACACTCTTACATTGAGGATGTTGAGGACGCTCACACACACACACACACACACACACACACTCTTACATTGAGGATGCTCGCTCACACACACACACACACTCTTACATTGAGGACGCTCACACACACACTCACACACTCTTACATTAAGGATGTTAAGGACACACACACAGACACACACACACACTCTTACATTAAGGATGTTAAGGACACACACACACACTCTTACATTAGGACTCACACTCACACTCACACTCACACTCACACTCACACTCACACTCACACTCACACACACACACTCTTACATTGAGGACGTTGAGCTTGGCCTTGCCGGTCTTCTCGTGGCGGGACCGGCTGCGCACGGACCGGCGCTGGTGCCGTTTGGCGGAGCGCCCCTCGTGCCGGCCGCCCGTGGCCGACGCCCCCTCGTTCCCGTCACTCAAGCCGGACGCCACGTCCGAGTGACCGCTGGGGGGGAGAGAGAGACACGCTCGCTCATCCTACCCGAATTCTCCCCGCAAAGGCCCCGACACGCCGAAAACCCAACAGGGCCTCCCCGTTCAACCCGGAAAAGAAAGTCACGGAATACATCACATTAGATTACATTAATGGCATTCGGCAGACGGCTCTTATCCAGAGCGACGTACAACAAAGTGCAGAGTGCACACCCATAACCAGGGATAAGTGCACTGATACACCAGGGATTAACATGCCTTACAGTATATTATCTTCATTACAAATTATTCTCAGGGCTCTATGCTAACATAGGAGCACCTATGCTCCTAAGCTGAATATTTTTGGAGCACACCCAAATTACATAAATTATTTTAGCACCCATCAATTTTCAAAAGGAAAAGCTCCTAATGTACAGCCCAAATTCATTACTATCCCCCTACCTCTCCATAGAAGAGGGCACTTGCACCGCTTGTCCGGCTTGTCCTTGGGTCTGTTCCGTCGACAGAGGCTGAGGCAAACTCTGAGAGGTCTGCAAACGCAACAAGGAGTGAAAAAAGTGAAAAACCACCAACAGAAAAATTCTATATTCTCTACCATCACTGGGCGGGCAGGGAGCAGAGGAACATAATGCAGATGTAGGAAAGATGGGAAAGGAGGTACAGGCAAAAATGGAAAAGGGGAAATAAAAGAATAGCCGTATTAGCTCAACAAATATGCCAGCCAGCGTAACCAAATTCACAGTTTTTTGAATAGGAAAACAAACACAGAAAATTTATTGAATTTTTTTTTTTTTCAAAATAAATAAATCTCACGAGCTATGGGAAAAGCACAGCGAGGGACAAAACCTCAGACACTAAGAAATACCAACAAGCTACCGCTTCTATGCGTCACACGTGCTGGTTCCCAAACTGTGCGCCCTCCTTACGGCTGGCCTCTACAACAGTCCCGGGATGGCTGGGAGGGGTACGGGGGTGGGGTGGGTATGGCATGGAGCGTGGGGGGGGGGGGGGGGGGTCCAGTCTCTGGGATGTCGATACCTTGTGAAGTGCGTCTCCTGTCTGAAAGTTGGGCTCTGCCGGGACGGTCCCGGCAGTCGGCACGGCGACGGGGGCCGGCTGCTGAGGCATCGTGTGAGGAGGCAGCTGGGCGGAGTTAGGCGCCACGGCAACCGGTGACACCACCGCCGTGGGCGGGGCCTGCTGCGGGGGCGGCTGGCCGGGCGCCATGGTTACCGGGAGGGAGGGCGGAGGGAAGCCTGCCTGTGCGATGGAGACACGCCCCGTTGAGGGAGGAGGCGGAGCCAGACCGCAGGGCTGGGGGTGACACGCGGGGGCGGGCGGGGCCAGGGAGGGGAGGGGGGGCATCGAAGGGGGCACTGGAGGAGGCTTCTGGGTTTTAATAAAAAAATTCCCAAGGAAGAAACGGCACAAAAGGGAAAAAATAATAAAAATTAAAAAAAAGGAAATCACTATACAGAGATTACACCAGCACCAAAACTAAACTAAAAAAAAAAAGGGGGCCAGGGGGGATTGCGGGCCAAAGTACAACAGCCTGTCATTGGCTTGTGCAACGCTCAGTTCGGCAGGCTGGGGAATGCGTAAACTTCAAACCACACCATGCACGTTAGCAACCTCTACATGGTCTCTAAGAAACTGCCGGAAATTGTTTCAAACGCACAGCATGTCCAGTTTACGGCACATATTACTGCAGAGGTTCATACGTTATCTCCATCTTCAGAGTTGTAACTGAGACAAGACAAACTGCACTGCAGCCACACACTGGAGCCAAACCAGAAGTAAACGAATTGCATAAGCATATGTAGCAGCTCAGTTAGGGTCTGGCACCAACGTGTGGCTGTATGCCAGACTTAACCCAGTTTCATTAACGCGGGAGTGTATGGACAGAGTAGCCTTGTTTATTATAACTGTGCCAGAGAAGCAGACTCATTCCCGGGACTCTTGGACATAAAGATTGTGATGGACGAGAATCGGGAAGCGATTCCAGGGAACCGGTTGCGAACGCAAAACTGAGGAAACTGTAGAACGTTCTCCGTTTAGCCTAGCTTTCCAAGTCAAATTTGCCAAATGTAGGTGATACAAATAGCCTACATTTGGCAAAAGTTGATGTGATTGGGTTCTGTGGATTGGATAGTTTAGAAACAACTTCCAACTACTTTTTTTTTAGAAATGATTGGATAGCAGTGATCAGTGACGGTTCACGTGACGGGAAGTGCGAATGCTTGAAACATATTGAACGTGAACCTGAAGTGACCCCAAGTGGAGACATAACATAACAAATTCCGTAAAAAAAAGAAAATACGACGATTGTCTCCCTTCTTAATTGCTGCTCGACTTGTACATTGACCGCAGAAGATACGAACCTGTACTGCTGGTGAGTGAGTTTAGTTTCCCGCTGCTCCGTTTTTAAAAACCGTGTACAGGGATTGTTAATAGACGCTTCCAGACTGTAGCTAGTATCACGCCAGATTGCAGACACCGACAAACGTCTGCCCGGGTGAGTGGTCTTATATTTTAGTGGTCTTTTTCTTATTAGCTAGTTTAGAAGAATATAATCGGGAATAATCGTTTGTATTTGTACGGTTACAGCATTTGGCATAACGTCAGTCATTGTTGAGAAATGTGTCCGTTTAGGAGCATAATGTTAACCTTAGATTATTGAAATCGTCGGATAACTGTAGCTAACACGTAATAGTCTAACGTTAGGGTTAACTGCAAGTGAAATCCCCCATTATTACTACAGCAACGTGTTTACAGCATTACATGAGAAACATTTTGAATAGATTTGGAATCGAAACCGATTATTTTACCTGGTTCCAAAACTGAGAATCGGTTCTGGAATGAATTCCAGACTAAATGCCCAACACTACATAAAATACCAATGGTCTCTCAGACTGCCACTATAATGCAATAGGCTGGCAGACGTAAAAAAATCAACTAAAATAAACGAAGCCAGCTATAAACAGAACTAGTACAAACCATGCACTTTAATCCAAGAGAGGGTGTGTGGGGGGGGGGGGGACTAGACGTAACAAAAACAAAGGGGTATGACCCTTTCCCCCTGAAAAAACAAACCAAACTGTGCCCTTTGTTTTCAGTGAGAAAAAAAACAAAACAAAAACACGACAAGCACAATGAAACTTAATTCTCACTGAAACCACAAGCCAGTGACAAATGCCATGCTCGAGGCTTTTCTCTTCACACAAAACTCATGTGTGGGGAGTGGGAGGGGGTGGGGGGTGCAATTCCCAATAATAAAAACGAACAAAAAACACGTCAAACGCACACCGACTACGACTATCCCGGGTGCACAGGCTGCCGTACCGGGTCACTGCCACTGAAGAGGTGGGTTAAGGCGCAAACACACACATCACACACACAGACCCGTGGCTCTGGGGAGGGGGGGGACCCGGGCCGGCCCCATCCCCAGGCAGAGCCGCTGTTGTACCTGCGCCACAGACAGCTGTGCGGCCTGGTAGAGGAAGTACAGGTCCGCTCGACGCTCGGCGACGGCGACGGAGACAGAGCGGGAGGACTGGGCTCACAAGCACACAGCTGCACAGCCATGCAACACAGGCGGGCGTGCCACACAGCAACGGCAACGGCAACGCGGGGACGGAGCCGGCAACCAACAACACAGTCATTAGAGAGGGAGAGAGAGGGGAGAGCGGAGGGAGAGAGAGAGGGAGGGGGGGGAGAGGGAGGGAGGGAGGGAGAGAGAGAGGGGGGGGGGAGAGGGAGGGACGGGAGAGAGAGGGAGGGGGGGGAGAGGGAAGGGATGGGAGAGAGAGACGAGAGGGAGAGAGGGGGGGACGAGGGAGTGAGAGAGAGAGTGGAGAGAGGGGGAGAGGGAGGGAGGGGGGAGAGAGAAAAGAGGGGAAAGAAGAGAGAGGGGGAGGGAGAAGAAAGAAAGAAGAGGAGAATGATGGAGAGAAAGCAGGAGAGAGAGGTAGAGGCAGAAGGGAGATTGAGAAAGAGGGAGAGGAGAGAGAAAAGCAGGGGAGGGAGGTAGAGGGCAGAAGGGTGAGAGATTGAGAAGAGAGGAAAGAGGGGAGAGAAGGAGAGGAGAGAGAGAGAGAGAAAGGACTGATAGGGAGGAGAGCATGGCACTAGCAGTCTGATTAGGAATACAAAGGCATGCATAAACAACATCATGATACAACAGTATAAGGATTGCTTTTGCATTGACACTTGGGCCCGCAGGTTTATGATGGGGGGGGGGGGGGGGGGGGGGGGCTAATGTCTGTCCAGGCCTCTTTCCCCCCCCGCCTGGCAGTATTTAGTTCCAACCATAATTGCAGCTTTTGAAACTTGACCAAGCTCGTTCTTACGCAGGCACTTTAAAACACTGAGGGAGGAGGGATGACTCACAGGGCTGAGACCGAGCAGGACTCCAGGCACATGGGTGTAGCCGTACAGGGGCAGCCTGCACGAGCTTTTGGAACAATGAATGACCCTGTGTGTAACCTTACAGCTGCCCCTAAACACCCAAACTGCTTTCGGTCCCACCCAAACTGGCATGGGCCCATTTGCAGTGGAATGTGTTTGTAGGTGAATAGGACAAATGACATTACATTACATGTCACTTGCTGACGCGTTTATCCAAAGCGACATACAGTAGATTAGGTTGCGGGTCCCAGTCGTGTACCTTAACCACTACGCTACAGGCCGCCCCCTACTGGGGACTGCAGGGGGATCAAGTATTTAAGACAACACTGGGGTGCATAAATGAGCCTCACTGCCTTGTGCCAGTGCGCATTGTGGCCGGTAGCTCCACAGGGCAACACGCAATTGGGTGACTACATTGCCCAGGCAAGTAGGAGGGCTCAGTTGGTTAGCGCTAGAACGAATGCTATCTAGCGACCCCTGCTGGTCGATCGGGGGTCCGCAGATTGACCCCGACTCCGCTCCAGTTGTAGCGCGGTGCGAAAAAGGAGCAGCAGAAGACTCCACGTTTTCCATACTGCCCTAAATAAGGCAAGTGGGGTTTTGTGCATGAAAACTGCTGCAGTTGCAGATGATGGAAAATTCCAAATTTGGGTGGGAATTGAATATGCTCAGTCCTGCGTTGGGTGCAAAAATGTATAAAAAAAGAAAAAATTATTAAGACCTGACTCAACATAACCTGCCAGTATTACAATATTTATGCATCCCACTACATGTGCAAGGGCTTCTGGGAAATGCAATATTTATCCATTTGTGCTGAAGTGATACACGACTTTAATAAATGCAAATAATCCCTCCTCCCTCATGTTTACAATAATTATTTAATCTGAAATTCCCCCATTAATCCTGAATTGAGGTTTTTTATTTAAACTGGAAAGTGCACTGCAAAGCAACTTGAGTTTTGTCCGTTAAGTTTGAATCAGTATAAGAAAAAAGCATTTTTGTTCCCAGTGTGTGAGAGAGAAAGAGAGAGAGAGATATAGAGAGGGTTGTACGCATGTGTGTGAGAGTTGTATGTGTGTGTGAGAGACAGGGTTGTGCATGTATGTGAGAGAGAGGATTGGGTGTGTGTGTGTGTGTGTGTGTGTGTGTGAGACAGGGTTGTGCGTGTGT
The DNA here is from genome assembly GCF_963514075.1 of Conger conger. Lineage (NCBI taxonomy): Eukaryota > Metazoa > Chordata > Actinopteri > Anguilliformes > Congridae > Conger > Conger conger. The sequence continues at coordinate 54,917,322 of NC_083767.1, read as the reverse complement.
GTGTGAGAGTTATGTGTGTGTGAGAGACAGGGTTGTGCGTGTGTGTGAGACATGATTGGGTGGGTGTGTGTGTGTGTGTGTGTGTGTGTGTGTGTGTGAGAGACAGGGTTGTGCGTGCGTGAGAGAGACAGGATTGGGTGTGTGTGTGTGTGTGTGTGTGAGACAGGGTTGTGCATGTGTGTACGGTGTGAGAGAGACAGGATTGGGTGTGTGTGTGTGTGTGTGTGTGTGTGTGTGTGTGTGTGTGTGTGAGAGAGAGAGACAGGGTTGTGCGTGTGTGTGTGAGAGAGACAGGATTGGGTGTGTGTGTGTGTGCGCGCGCACGCGTGTGAGACAGGGTTGTGCACGTGTGTACGTGTGTGAGAGAGACAGTTGTATGGGAGTGTGAGGGGGCTGTGTGTGTTACCTGTGCAGGCAGTGGGCTGGGCTGCAGGTGGGGCTGGGGGCTCTGCGTGGCGCCGCCCTGCTGGAGAGGCAGAGGCACCATGGGCTGGGAGGGCAGGGACACGGGGGCCTGCTGGGGAACCGCCTGGAGGAGAGACGCAGGCACCGTCACCATCAGCGTCTCGCACGCACACACACACACACACACACACACACACACACACACACACACACACACACCTCTCCTTACCTGGGTCACACACACCTTAGAGGGGGAGCGAGGGGAGCAAGGGAGAGGGAGAGGGGAGCAAGGGAGAGGGAGAAGGGGGGGGTGAGGGAGAGGGAGGGGGGGGAGAGGGATAGGGGGAGCGAGGGAGAGGGAGAGGGGAGCAAGGGAGAGGGAGAAGGGGGGGCGAGGGAGAGGGGCGGGGGAGAGGAATTTTACCAGACGCGTCTCATTCACACAACAGCCTGTAGCACGCCAGGTGAAGCCGTGGTTACGACACAAACTCGAAGCGATTTAATGCAGTCAGCCTGCCTCTCCAGCCGGAGGGAGAACTCACAATATGCAAATCTCCCCCCCTCCCTCCTGTGCCATTAACCCAACAACCTGGAGCGACTTAACTTTCCCAAGAGTCTCCCCCCCCACCCCCACCCCGACCCCTGTCACTCTACCCTAAAACCCAGGGGCTTTACGAGACTGTGCAGTCACCCATGAGAACAGCAGGACAAGAAGCACAGGGTCAGAAATGCAAAGGGCATGAGTGACAGCAGAACAGAGAGAGAGAGGAGAAAGGAGTGCTTTTTGTTTTTGGTGGAAAGAAGAGCTTTTTTTTTTTTTTTTCTCTACCTGCGGAGGGAGCGCTGGGACGTAGTAACCTCCGTACTATAAGAAACAAACACAACACACGTGAGAGAGAGGCACCACGGGAGGGGGCCCACAGCTTTCACACGCAGGAGAGTGGGAGATGGGGGGGGTTTGTCAATACCACCTCAAGACCACGACCCCAAACCGCAGCCCGCAGACGTGCTTCTGGTCTGACCGAAGAGTCACGTGCGGGGGGGGCAGGAGAAGCGTATTTTACCCCACAGAAAGCTGGGTCTCTGAGATGCGCGCACACTTAACAGCGGGAGAGAGGGCCTTACTTGCAGGGGTGCGACGGGACCCTGCTGGGAGCTGGGGGCCAGGACTGCTGGGGCAGGGGCCGGGGCTCCCGACACCTGCTGCGAGAGAGAGGGACAGGGAGAGAGGCAGAGAGGACAGGAAGGAAAGCAAACAAAACAAAAACAACAAATCAGAACGGGTTTCGTGGATTTCGGAACCAAACACGCACGCACGCACGCTCTCACACACACACACACACACACACACACACACACACACACACACACACACACACTACTTATCTAGAACTTGGGTCGCTGTGCATGTATACACGCGATGCGGTTTCTCTGACGTGAGGTTATGTCGCTCAGATGGCCCGCATCTCCATGTATACATGCATGCGCTGACATAAATAAAATAAAAAAAACCAACAAAAAAAAAACCAATACAAACAAAAAAAATCAATGAACAAATACATGTGTTAGTTGGAAATGAGTAGGTTTTCATGCAGGTGAATCTCTAATTGATTTGTTGCGTCTGTGACACTACTACCATTGGAGAGCACAGAAAAGCGTGTGGGTGTTCGTAAGGTGTTTGGGCAAACGGCAAACACCGGGAACAATCTGGCTTTCGTTCTGCTTTCGCGTTACATCCCTGCCCCGCTGCGTCACACGATTTCACTACTGATCCAACCCTTAGAAGGCTGCAGGCAAATATACTTGTCCTCCAGCTCTTCGCCGAGAGCTTGCACAAGTATAATTGCACCAGGCGGGACCACCTTACCTTGAGCGCCACGTCGGAACGAAGAAGAACATTTTTTCTGTAAATAAGTAGTGGCTTTTGGGGGAGCAGCGTGTTAAATACCTTTTAGCCGTTGAAAAAAAAATACATAAAAATTAAATACAAAAAGTACAAAAACCACAAGTAGGAAAGGAAAGGAAAAGGAAAGGCTGCTGAGCAGAGAGGCCAGGGGACTGCAGGGTGACGTTGACGGTTCCAGCATTCTAAGGGTTAACCACCGATTTATTTCAGACAGTCGTCCCCCTGTACGGAAACATACAGCTAGGCTCCCAGCGAATCCCCGCTAACCAGGGGTAAAAGCTGCAATTTCACACTTCCAGACCACTACTACTGTGATTGGTGCGCCCCTTTGACGATAAGACAAAAAAAAAAAGTATATTTTAACCATTTCCAGCCAACTATATCACAAATGAAATAGGTGGATGGGAATACATGCTGATGGCACGGTTTAAGTTGAAATGTATTTGACCAAAGAAAATGTTTTTTTGTTTTTTTTGTAACCATTAAACCGGTTTAATCCCCACACCTTTTGGTGTATGTCTCTGTGCGTTTGATCACATCAACCTTCAAAGTTAAGATTGGCCATGTTCTGAATCCAAACAAACTGAATCGTGAGACCTTAAACATACAAATGACCCTTCTTACACTTAGCAAGAAGTGATAACTTTCCTGTCTGTCGCCAATTTCTAAACGTTTCAGTTGCTAAAACGGATATAAAACAGTTCCTTTGTTAGGCCAACTAAACTTTGGAGTTGAATGTATGATATACAGATACAAGAGTATAGTGTATATAAATGCAAACACACATTTAACATATATAGTAAACATATATGCACATACACACAAAACAGACAGATATACATAAAACAAATTATACACAAGTTACGGACAAATATACCAACAAAAGAAACCTAAAGAGAACTAAAAAGATTACAAACAGGTGACGAAAGGGGGATTGGTACACCAGGTTTAACTGGGCTCTGGTCCGAGCTCATCCAAAACCATAGAGAACTTTGATCACAAAAAAGGAAAAAACCAAAAAGGAAAAAGTAAAGTTTATTTATAATACACAGCTTGGCTGGAAAGGGCTAAAACCCAAAATGACAAGACAAATCAGGTACTGAAGAGGAAGGAGGGGTGGGGGTGGGAGGGGAGTTTTGGGAGGAGGAGGAGGAGGAGGAAGAAGAAGAGTGGGTTGTTGTAGTACCAAAGATGAGCCCTGGAGCGGCAGGGCGGACTCGTGGTACGAGAGGTCGGGCTGGAAGGGGGCGTGCCGCGCCCAGGCTCCGTGCAGCAGGGCCAGGTGGGAGGCGGACGAGGCGGTGGGTCCCGGGGCCTCGGACGGCGGTACGAACAGAAAGGAGGGCTGGCTGGGCGGGTGCGCGTCGGGGGCCGCGCTCCCTCCGTCCGAGCCGTAGTAGGAGGTGTGGGGGATGGACTGGGCGGCGGACGGCTCGCCGGGGGCCGGCGGCGGGGAGTGGAAGTCGCCGGCGTCGGAGGAGGCCAGGGACTCGCTGGAGGGCTCGGGGCTGCGGTCCTTGGGCCCGTGCAGCAGCAGGCTCCCCGGGGGCAGCGGGAGCTCGGGGCTCACGTAGCTGTACAGCTCCTCCGTCACGGGCTGCAGCCGGCCGCAGAGCCCCGGTGGGGCGGAGGGGGGGCCGCCGCCGCCGCCCGGCTCCTCCAGGTTCAGGTCCATGGAGCCGCGGCGCGCCCGGTACAGCCGGGAGGCCAGGAGGGCGGGGTCCGCCGAAACGCCGTGCATGTGGAACTCGAACACGCCGCCGCCGGCGACGGGCTCGCCCGCGTGGGCCAGCATGGGCGGAGCCGAGTGGGGGAAGGAGACCGGCGGGTAGCAGGGGTCCGCGGGCGGGGCCACGGGGCCGGGCGGGGCCGAGGAGACGGACGCGGGGCCGCCCAGAGGCGGGACGGGGCTGTGGGTGAGGCGCATGTGGCCCTGCACGTGGGGGTGCAGGTAGGCCGGGCCGGGCTGGGCGTCGTACCCCAAACCTGCCGCCTGCATCTGCTGGTGGTAGCCCAGCTGGCTGAGCTGGTGGGCGGTGACCGGGTATCCGGCGTACCCCATGGCCTCGAAGTGGTCCAGCAGGGCCGCCTGGTTCAGGCTCAGCCGGCGCACCACCTCCTCTTGGGGCGGGTCCTTGTAGCCGTACAGCTGCTCCACGGCGCTCTGCTGGGGCGCCACGCCCGGGACCAGCAGCAGGGAGGGGTCCGCCCCGGCCGCGCCCGTCCCGTCCGCCCCGGCGAAGGGGTGCAGGCTACTGCCGTAGGTCCGGAAGGCGGGCTGGAAGTGGCGCGTGTGCGCCTCCAAGATGGACGTGCTCTTCCTCCGCTGGGAGCACATGGCTTTGGGCGGGCAGGCGGGCGGCGGCGAGAAGGACACCGGCCTCTCCAGGATGGCGGGGAAAAATATCGGGGGGTCGGGGAGGCCCGGCGCCCCGCCACCGAACTGGTGGGTCACTGACTGCGGCTGCGGTGACAAGATGACATCATTCTTTATAAAGCAAGAGGCAGCATGACACTCATAAGAGTGAGAGAGAGAGAGAGAGAGAGGGAGAGAGAGAGAGAGAGGGAGAGAGGGAGGGAGAGAGAGAGGGGTAGAGAAACAGAGAGAGAGGGGGGGTAGAGAAACAGAGAGAAAGGGGGGTAGAGAAACAGAGAGAGAGAGGGGGGTAGAGAAACAGAGAGAGAGGGGGGTAGAGAAACAGAGAGAGAGAGGGGTAGAGAAACGGAGAGAGGGGGGTAGAGAAACAGAGAGAGAGAGAGGGGGGTAGAGAAACAGAGAGAGAGAGGGGGTAGAGAAACAGAGAGAGAAGGGGGTAGAGAAACAGAGAGAGGGGTAGAGAAACAGAGAGAGAAGGGGGTAGAGAAACAGAGAGAGGGGTAGAGAAACAGAGAGAGAGGTAGAGAAACAGAGAGAGAGAAGGGGGTAGAGAAACAGAGAGAGAGAGGTAGACAGAACAGCAGTATCAGCATAATGAGTGGCACTCTCAGAGTGCACAAACCCCTCCAGTTAACGGGAATAAAAACAAAAGAAATTTAAACCCAAAAAATCCTTTAAAAAATTAAAATAAAATAAAAAATGAAGAGTCAACAGACAGGACGTGTAACAGGAGGGCTGGTATGGACTGTAATTAAATACAGGTGTGGCACCGGCACCCTGATGAGGTCACAGGCCTGCTGCTGCTGTTCACACAGGACTGAGCGACTCCACAGCACAGCACAGCTCAGCTGGGCCATAACTACACTGCTGCTGCAGCCAGCTTCTATTGGAATTCACTGGATAAAATGTCAAAGGGCAGCCATTTTAAAAATCGCAAAACTCGTTTCTTAAAAAGTAAAACCAAACGTCACGGGATAAACGGTAGCGCAAAATGGCTGAATTTATGGAAACTTGATGAGGGGAAAAAAAAATAATAATAAATTGTGGGGACGCTGAAACTGAACACTATTGATATATAAAATAAATAAACAACTACACAACCTCGTTATTAGCATCTCTCGCCGTCCCTAACCACAGATCGACTGGCATTTCCTCACGGGCCGCTGTGCAGGTGGAGTGCGTCCCTGTGTGCGCAGCGCAGCAGCGTGACGGTTTCTCAGAGGCAGCGCGGTGCCCGACAGCGTGTATTTAACGCGAACGCAGGACCCCCCCCAGAGAGAGCAGGACGGCCGGAGGAGGCACACTGGCACCAGGAGGGCCGGTTACAGCGCTCTGCCGAGCTCACCCCGTTCAGACGGGTGACATTTGGAAAAACGGTTAAAACCGGCGTAAGAAGTGGGGCGTGAAAAAAGGGTGGAGAGGGAGGAGTCGTCAAATTTGTTTAACAAACCAAAATGCAGGATAACTAAATCCCAAGTGAATCACTGCTGATAATTGGTTTCAGGTTTTGGCCTTTATCCCCGCTAAGACATAAGTCTGCTGTTACGCCCTTCAGAGTCATACCCTAACAAAACATCTATTTAAAAAAAAAAAAAAAACCTCTTCAACTCAAGTTTTACCTCTTCCCACAGCTGTTGACTTTGGAACAAGCTAGCATTAGCTGCATAAATACTGGCCAATAACTGACAAAGCCAATAACGGAGCAACTGACCACAATACATACTACTACCCATTTACACGTCAGGAAAAAACAAAAGAAATGTAGTGGTAGTGCCAGACAAGGAATCACAACTGCCAATTACAAGTACAGCCGAATACCCCGCAAAACTACACTGCCGCCACGATAACTCCTCTCCCTCCTGCCCTCCGGTGGCCGTACACAGTACTGCCTCCTGGGCCCAGTGCCTGCTCACGGGGGCGGGGTCCTGGGGTCACGCCACCCGGTGGCCGAAAGGTGCAACGACATACGGGGCTGGCAAAGAGCGCCGGGAGGCTGGCCCGTCGCCGCGGCGGGGCGGAGTGCAGCGGCAGCACGCTCTCCAGCGCCTTCGAGAGGCGCCCCGCGAACGTCTCGGCGCCGGGGGTCCCGGGGCGGGGCGAGAGGGGGGCGGCGGGCGGAGGGGTGGACGGCCGCTCGGGACGGCAGCACAGCAGAGGGGGGACGGAAACGCAGGGGACGCACAGAGACATGCTACGACCACGTCGCCGGGAGGGAGGAGGAGGAAGCAGAGGAAAAGGTGGAGGCTGCAAATGGGGGAGGAGGGGGAGGAGGGAACCAAAATTAACCAGTATGGAGACACAGCTGAAATGGGGGAACAAAAACAAAAACAATGCATGTATATATGTCTGAGTAAACCCAACCGAACGATGGACAGTAAAACGAGAGGAAGAGACAGAGGCTGGCCTAAATAGTGTCAATAACAGGGAGCAACACAAAGCCAGTGAGAAAGAGAGAGAGAAAGAGAGAGAGAGAGAGAGAGAGAGAGAGAGAGAGAGAGAGAGAGAGAAGATCTTCAGATAAAACAAAATGATTAAAAAGCCGTTTTTTTTTAAGCTCACAAGCTTCAGCAACGAGTAGACATTTATTCCAGCAGCTTTTTTGGATTCAAAGAGACCATTTTACAAGCAAGCCTCTTGGCATGTAAATGACAAAGAACTAAAAAAAATATATATATATTTTAAAATAAAATAAAATACAAACCATTTCATTGTTTGGTTAATAAATCAAAATGAATGGATGCTATGCTACACTCTGATGTGGTCTGCATTAGCCAAAAGAACAGGGCTGGCTGAGTTTCAAGGAGTCTCATCTAAAGACAAGGAAAACAAACTACCCAAACAGAAATCCTTCCTGACGATCAAAGACAACATTTGCACACCCTTTAACCAGAAAGAGCTTGATAGGAAGCCTTTTTTTCCATCTCGTGCCATTGTGTTGCCAGGCAGAGATCACAGGATTAAAAAGGAACCAAATGGAGCAAGCATATGCAGTTCAGGAGAAACCTGAGGGCAAGAGCAGCAGCCAACGTTCCCGTGGACCAAACAACCTGAACTTCAGGCGCACCAGCACAGGAAATTCAGAGGCATTCGGATAAAACATTAAAAGAAAGGTATAAGCATAACCTTTTCATGCTCGAAAACTTTAAACTTTAAAAATCCTGCAACCTAAACCAACTTTAAAAAGAGTTAGATGACCCCTTATATGACCAGGTGCTCTGATCCAAGAGCCTGCATGAGGACAGGAACACTCCCTAACCGTGCGCTTGGTGCCGACACAACCCGGGAAACCCCACACAGAGATTTAAACATCTGTTAATCATTGCGCAGATTCCAGAACCTATAGATGGCTGGAGGCCTGCTGAGGACGGGGGTGTTTTTTTTTTTTTTTTTTTTTTTGTATCCAGAGAGCTGAAGCCAAAACGGCAGGGCCCAGGGGAGGGCACGTAGATCCTCGCGAAAGATCCTCTGCCCTGGTACTGGCCAGGGAAGAGGTATGGGGAGAGCGAGCGTAACGGCGGGTCCCACTGAAGACCCTAGAGTCCCCGCTGCCGTGCCCCTCCGCCCTCCACCGTCTCTTTCCCCCCTAATCGCACTTCTCAGTCCCTGAAATTTTCACGAGCAACACTCCCTTTTCCTGCCTTTCACCCAAAGCCAGCCCATGGAGAAGAGTCAGAGAGCTTCTGAAAACATCCCGTCGGGGGGGCAAAACCACTCGGAGATGCTTTACGGTGCGTAAGAAAGACGTGTGTTAGTGAGGAGCGGTCAGAGAGAGGGCGGCAGACAGGAGATTGCCACATAAAACAGACACAATGCTGCAATGAGTAAGAGACACATAAAACAAGGAAATCATAATAAAATGTCCTTAGGCATAACGGGCATGTTTGGCAAACTTTGTGGGCTCACCATCAATCCCTCCTTCCCCCCCCCCAAAAAAAAACTGTTCTTAGCTCAGTTTTACAAAAATCAAAAAAACCCACCCAGTCATAAAAAGCGGGGAGCTTTGAAGTAATGAACAATTTTATTTGCACATTTATTGTTCCAGAAATAGTGTGACACCTAACCCCCATTTTATGATTCAAAATGGTGGAGGGAGAACAAGGAAATGTTTTTAACATCCAAGTGTTACCACTGTTCTTCGACACCAATTCAGGAAGTGTGGCTCTGATGGTTGAAATGTACAGTAGGAGTCAAATTCAGAGACGAACTAGACGGTGTACAGTGGGGGCTGATTGCTGAGACAGTGCGACACAGTGCTCAAAGGTGCTCTACACATGGGGAACTGACCAAGCTGCGGCAAGAAACGCTTCCTGCCGACATACAAATAAAGAATGATCGAATGGCAAGTGAAATATAAAAATATATATACACATGTAGCAAGCATGTGTGTGGGCGCGCATGTGTTACAGCCCTGAAAAAGCTGAGCACATAAATGGGCGCATGGATAAAAAACACACATGCCTCGCAGGCAAGACGTAGCGATCCATGTGATCTCATGCTTTAGTATGAGGTTAAGTTGCACGTCCGATCAAAACCCAGGCACCACAATCCAGTTACTGGCAGTAAAGAGGCCGAAGCCTCTTCACAAACTTCATTAATTGCGGTGTACTGCCAAGCATGCTTCATGTGAATGACAAGAGCAGCATGGCGTTTGATAAGACGAGTTTGATGGCTCTGTGTGAGTGTCCACACTAGGCGAGGGTGAAACACTAACCCTGGCGACACACACACACACACGCACACACGCACACACGCACGCGCACACACGCACGCGCACACACACATGCGCACACACACACACACACACACACAGCAGCAGGGGGAATAAGTGGATTGATGGGGACCCCCCTCTGTTTGCACCCACAGCTCCCGGACATCGCAGGGCAGAATCCCATTGCAGCGATGATGCAATAGAGACAACTCAAGTGAAGAGAGTGACACAGATGACAGCTGAATAAAAGTTACAGAGAGCCCTGTGAGGTCATAATGAAAGTGACAGATGGGAGGGGAGAAGAAAGCACAGCCAATGAGGGGGAGGGGGAGGGGCATTGCAGGATGAATGATGGCAGCATACTCTGCCATGTTTGGGGGGGGAGGGGGGAGGAGGTTGCACTGAAGGTGGCGGCATTCTGCTTTAGTTTGGTTTGGTCTCTCAGCATGCATCATTCTGTCACAGCATTAAAGAGTGCGCATGACGCAGGCTGGTCATGTTCCATCCAGAACCCAAAGAAGAAATTAAAAATGTAAGTCAGGTAAAGCAAAAAATTAAAAAAAAATCCAAAACAAACAAGAAAACCCAACAAGAAATAAAACAATGAATAAGAATAAATAAAATATAAACACACATTTTTCAGGCAGAGTACCACAAACATAGTGCAATTCCATCGACACAAGCACATTTCCAACACTTTTTACGGTTTTACCCATTACAACACTTACTCCTTGGTTTGGTATCATCTGTGGCTGGGAGTACAAAACCACCAACAACATAGTTTGCGACACTTTTTTTAAACGGTAAAAGCCCCTTACCCACCATCCTACATCTGACTTAACACACAGGAAGGGGAAAGGGGGGGCAGGAGGCCACATCACACCCAAGGACCCAGGGGAGGAGAGAAAGTAATAAAAGTGGAACATTCCTCTTGCTCATTAACCTTTCGCCGCAGAGCACTAAGTGCCCTTTTCAAACGGGCTTAAATCAAGCCGAGGGGACGTGTCACATGGTGCGGGGCAAGCTTTGACCTCTGACCCCGGCCCGCCAACCCCCCCCCCTCCCCTGGACCCCCGGAGCTGATTGTGCGGAGCGTACAGTGAGTTCTCACAGCCCGGGGGGGGGGGGCGGGGCACGCCACACCAGGGTCAGTGAGAACTCAAATCCCCCCCCCTCTCCCTCCCTGTAGTCTAAATCAACACGTCTCCCCCTCATTGCCTCAGACCAGGAGCCCAGCAGGGAAAGTCAACCTGGACTTCCACACCAGCTTTAGCGCTTCAGTTCGCGCAGAGCCCCCACTTTTCCGTTAGCCGGCGCTAATCTCTCCTGCCGCCAAAAAAATTGGCTGCGCTTCAACCCGGGTGGATAAGGGAACGATAAGACTCACGATAAGACTTACGGAAAAGATAAGACTCGGATAGAGCGGAGAGGCGCTTCGCTTCGGCAAATCCGGTTTGCCTGCTCGCCTTCCGTCGAGATTCAGCACGAGCGACTCGTTCGCCAGACGTTCGGGGGCCCGATTTGGCAAGGAGCACAGGCGCTAAGTGTATGTTTGCGGAACCACTGTAAAACCTGATCACTGGGTAAGTCGGAAAATTGCCACTGTGGGCTTGTAATTTATTTATTAGGGAACGAGCGCACAGCTGCAGATCGGAACGGCCTGACACGAGACTCAAACTCTACAACGAGCGCAAGGCCAAAAAAGCCCATAAGGTCATAATGCCCTGGCCTGACTGACACGGTTTTGGCGGGGGTCCCTGACGATGTGACTCACCATGGGCTGCTGCGGGTAGGCGGGGGGCGGGTAGGAGGCCTGGCTGGAGGGCAGGCCCTGGAGCTGGGGCTGCTGGGATACCGGGGACGTGAACGACATGGCGGGCTGGCCCGGCTGCTGCTCCGAGAACACAGACGACCCCTGGCCACTGTCCACCGTCCCGTCCGCTGAGGGGGACACACACACACACACACATACACACAGGGACACACACACACACGGACACACAGGGACACACAGGGACACACAGGGACACACAGGGACACACACACAGGGAGGGACACACACACACACACACACAGGGACACAGACACGTGGTCAGATACACCTGCTCCGCGACAAAAGTAAAGAACTTCCAAGACACAGCAGCACCTCAGTACAGGGGGGCTCAGCCCCAGTCCGGTCAGCGCACGTACATGTCATGGAGACGCCGGCCTGCTGGTAGTGCAGCTGCTGCTGCTGGTGCTGGTCCACCTCGGGCTCCTCCGACTCCGCCTGCCCCGCGGCGGGGGCGGGGGCGGGGGCGGCCGCGGGGACGGGCTGGGGGGGGACGCCCTGGCTCGGCGGGACCCCGGGGGTCCCGGCGGGGGCCGCCTGGGAGGCCTTCCGCAGCTCCTCCTCCTGCTTCCTCTTCTCCTGCTCCTCGCGCACCAGCTGCCGCTGCTCCCGCTTGCGGCGGATCAGCGACACGCGGTCCTTGATGGCCTTGGCCATGGTCTTGTGGTCGCCCTCGCACACGTAGCCAGACTCCACCTGGGGGACGGAGAGCAGGGGCAGGGGGTGAGGAGTTGTGGGGGCCTGTTTACTGGGCCCCGCGTTAAAGACGAGCGCATGGGCGTGTCACATTATATATTTCAGCGGGGAAGGTAAATGGTTGGCATTTATATAGCGCCTTTATCCAAAGCGCTGTACAATTGATGCTTCTCCATTCACCCATTCATACACACACTCGCACATCGACGGCGATTGGCTGCCATGCAAGGCACCGACCAGCTCGTCAGGAGCATTTGTGGATTAGGTGTCTTGCTCAGGGACACTTAGACACAGCCCGGGCGGGGGATTGAACCGGCAACCCTCCGACTGCCAGACGACTGCTCTTACTGCCTGAGCCATGTCGCCTAGGACAGGAATGTAGGGGCGGCCTGTAGCGTAGTGGTTAAGGTAAATGACTGGGACACGCAAGGTCGGTGGTTCCAATCCTGGGGTAGCCACAATAAGATCCGCACAGCCGTTGGGCCCTTGAGCAAGGCCCTTAATCCTCCAGGGGAGGATTGTCTCCTGCTTAGTCTAATCAACTGTACGTCGCTCTGGATGAGAGCGTCTGCCAAACCCCAATAATGTAATGTATGAATGATATTCACAGGATCTTTCCTGTCCTTAAGGAAGGGGGCTTAAGGAACGAAACGCACAGAACACAGCAGGCACTTCAGGAATGTCTACTCCACACACATCGGCTCCTCGTAACTGCATACGCATATGGCTCTCGGGCCGCTGTGAGACGACGCAATCAACCGGACACGCATTCATCAGGAGAAAGGAAAACAAACGGGATTACGCGCTGTGCAAATTAAATTAACGACATTAAAGTGCGATTCATTTCCCAAAGTGGAATTACAGGGAGTCCAACTGCACCAACGGCAGGGAGCTTCCCCACACCCCCCCACCCCAAGCAGAGAACTGAGTGGCCCTTGCTACCTACCATTTCCTGGGCCACATCTTCGGGGACGTCCTTGTTGAGGTCGAAGGAGAACTCGATGGCCTCGTTGTCCTTGTACTTGCCCTTGAGCTTCTTGACGTCCTCAATTCTCAGCCAGAGCTTGATGGCGATCACCTCCCCATCGTCCTCCTCAGCCAGCTCCACACGCACACCTGTCTCCTCCTGGAAGAAGGCATGGTTCAGCAGGTCCTTTATGGCGTATCTGCGGGAGAGAGCGGGAGGAAAGGGTTTATCCAAGGAGCCACGGCTTTCATTACATGTCATTTGGCTGATGCTTTTCCCCCCCCCAAAGCGACTTAGTTGCTTAGACTAAGCAGGAGACAATCCTCCCCTGGAGCAATGCAGGCTTAAGGGCCTTGCTCAAGGGCCCAACGGCTGTGCGGATCTTATTGTGGCTACCCCGGGATTAGAACCACCGACCTTGCGGGTCGCAGTCAGGTACCTTAACCCGCTATGCTACAGGCCGCCCCATTTCACTTATTCACCACCCTCTAGCGGCAAAGCACTGCAACAGCAGTCGACAGCGGAGGGAGCTGTTCCGTGAGCATGAAAGTCAGCGTTTACGAGGCCGTTTCCTGCAGTCACATTGCAAGCTTGCTGACACGACTAAAATGGCCGTAACATCTGCGCGGCTCATTAAGTTTAAAAAGCTGTTGCAAACCTGGGTCAAAACCCAGGTGGCAAAGCTACGAGAATTCCTTTAACTACAGACATATCCCATCTCTTAAAACAAGCTGCTGTTCAGTCAGTCCCCAGCATTGTCTACAGCAAATAATGCCGGATACTGATTACATATTTCCAATGAAATTACCATCTTGTGATCAAATTGAAATGTACTAAATATAAATGTTCAGCTGATACACAAATAATGTGACTGTTTGAAGGCAAAAAAAACAAGAATTAAAGTTCACAAAAGTTAAGAATCAACAGATCCTGCAAGAAAACAAAAACATCTGGAATAAATCATAATCATAAGTCATAATCATCGTCAAACAATAATCAAATTTTTCAATTGGGTAACTAGGCTTTGCATTGTGAACGGTATAAGAGCACCGTCCCAATTCAATAAAAGTTGAAGGATCGGCAAACAACGTGTACGCGATGAATGTAGCGCACCGTGTCAAATGAGGTTAGCGGACCTGATTTACTGCTAGCTGTGAACAGCCAGGCTTTCCACAAGGCCACAGAGCTCATCCGCATTGGGAAAAAGACAGCCATCGCTACTTTCCGGAGCAACACGACCTCACACCACAGCAGGCTCCAGATCCACCAAGAGCCAGATTTGGAAAAGTCATAAAGACAGGGGGGGGGGGGACAAGTAAGGTCCCCAAACTTTCTAAACCTGCCTTGGTTATGGCAAGGGAAGTCAACGTGGAGCCCAGGGGGAAAATATCTGAAAATAACATCCTGAAAATGAAACATTTACTGCAGCAACGTGCGTGTGTGCCTGTGTGTGCCTGTGTGTGCCTGTGTGTGCCTGTGTGTGTGTATACGCACACATGTGGATCCGTGCATTCTTCTATACATTACAACATTCCCATCTGGCTTGCATGAAGAAGCCAAGCTCAGCTTTTCCATAGTTTCAGCAGTGAATCACCGCAAAAGTTCTGTGACTCAGTCCAGCAAACAATAACCGCTTGTGCATCGTACATCGCATCCAAATGTTTCAGAATGAAGCGTTTTTGGCTCTTTTTTTTTTAAAGAAACGGGTCAGAGGCAATGTGGAGCGTTTCCTTTTCAATGACTCATGAAGCATTCATCTAAAAAGCTGAGAGGGGAACCGGACAATGTGGAAATACAACAGGAAAGAAAAAATGAGAGGGGAACCGGACAATGTGGAAATACAACAGGAAAGAAAAAAAAAAAACACAGTTTCAGGCGAATAGGGTCTTCTGTTGACAAAAGCCTCAGGGGAGAGGAACCCAGGGAAGAGTTCCCGGGTTCCAGGTTCTCAGTTGGAACGGAGCTGATGTGCCCGGGGTAGGGGGGGGAGAAGGAGAGAAGGCAGAACTGCAAAAGCATCACCATCTTAACACCCAAATTCACAAGCTCCCAGAGTCTCCGCTCCAAGGCCAGGCGTGAATGTTGGGGAAAAGCCTCATCTGCAGTTACCGTGCAACCCGGCGAGGACACCCTTACCAAAAATAACTGCATTTCAACTGCAGTTAATTGTTGCAGCTGTAAATATGGCATTACTACGCAATATATTGGACGCACTTGTTTTTCACTGAAGTATCACTGCAGTTATAATGCAGTTTCATGTGCAGTACTCTTCATACTGCATCGAAAATTCTAAAAAACTACAAGAAAAGCACAGAGGGCCAATTTCAAAATCTACCCTTCTTACCTGGTCAGACTCAGGTCCACAAACCCGAGCCCTTTTACGGTTTCACCTTAGGGACTCACAGGTGAGTCGTGGTGTTCGGGGGGGGGGGGCTCACCTTTCATCTTTGTTCTGGCGAATGCATCCCTCGATGATCTCCTTCACCTCCGGTATGGCCACCTTGTCAAAGCTGCCGGGCTTCACTCCCTGGGGGGGCGGGGGATGGGGGGGAGGGGGGGGGGTGAACACAGGAGACAGTGAGACAAGCGTGCACACAGGAGTGGGACAGAGGGTCCTAGCACTTTGCTCATTAAATAGCAGGGGACGTCTCGACTGAGAATGGAAAGGACACGATGCCCGAAACAGCCTGTATCCACAAATTATAAAATATACTGCACGGTCCGTTATGCTGTGGCGATACATTGCTAATGCTGTACGTTCTTGTTCTCGCACACGCAGGCGCTGACAACCTTTTTCCTGATGTCTGAACTCACGTGGCCGTGCAGCTGCCTGCGGCCCCAAATGTGTAAACAGAGACGGGGTATAGACACGCATGTGTGCTCACACACGCACACACACTCTGCTGTGGCTCGAAGAAGGCAGACTGCCCCTGGACCACTGTGAGCGGACTCACACACACTCACACACACTCACACACTCACACACTCACACACTCACACACTCACACACTCACACACTCACACACACACACACACACACACACACACACACTCACACACTCACACACTCACACACTCACACACTCACACACTCACACACTCACACACACACACACACACACTCACACACTCACACACTCACACACTCACACACTCACTCACTCACTCACTCACTCACTCACTCACTCACACACACACACACACACACACTCACACACTCACACACACACACACACACACACACACACACACTCACACACTCACACACTCACACACACACTCACACACTCACACACTCACACACTCACACACTCACACACTCACACACACACACACACACACACACTCACACACTCACACACTCACACACTCACACACTCACACACTCACACACTCACACACTCACACACTCACTCACACACTCACACACTCACACACTCACACACTCACACACTCACACACACACTCACTCACACACTCACACACTCACACACTCACACACACACACACTCACACACTCACACACTCACACACTCACACACACACTCACACACTCACACACTCACACACTCACTCACACACTCACACACTCACACACTCACACACACTCACACACACACACACACACACACACACACACACACACACACACACACAGAGTGGAGAATGCCCACTCTGTCAGGCCTACAGCAGGGGTGAGTCAGCACGTCCATCTGGCCACGGAGACCAACTCCCCGGAGCCAGACATGGAGACTCATATGTGCAGCCCTGTAGGGCAGCCCTGCCCAACAAAGGAAACCATACAACCAGCCTCCGCCAGCTGGAGCCAAAGCCATCGCATACAGTACGCCCTTATCGATCAGCAAAGGAATACTCACTGGCCTTATCAGCACACTACAGCTTAATAGCACCCATAGATAAGATAGAGAAAGAAATTCTCTTGATAACAGAGAACCGAAAAAAAAAAAAGCATCCCGTCTCAGTTTTTACTTAGCCACAGCTTAGCTATGAAAACTACAGTTCTCAGACTTTACATTTCCAGCCCCAACTGACTAACACCAGCTCCACATCCCAAATGACGGAAGTCTGTAATCGTATTACAGACTTCAAAAGCATTTTATCTGCTGCGGCTGATATCAACCGAGGGGACAAACTTCAATCTTCCATTTTGGGCAGAAGTCGAACGCGATCTTCAAAAGCCTTTTTGTGAAGGAAAGAGCATCCAGCTATTGGATGGGAAAAGAAGAACCAAAAGCATAACTTGAGGATGAGACAGCCTGCAGTCGTACACTGCTGTGACAGGACCCTGATGCCAGACGCCTTCGGAGGAAAGTGAGCAGCACAGCCAACAAACCAGGCTAGTCAAACCCACATCGGGGGGAGAAAAAGGGGTAGATGCACCTCCCCCACCCCCTGCAATTACGACCCAAACAACACACCAAGCAAGAGCGATTATTTCAAAAAGCCCCCCCACCCTCCACCCCAACATACCATCACTTCCATCTTCATGTGAGCCGTCATGAGGACCACTGAGTCACCTTGTCTTACGGACTTAAAAAGAGTAATCTGACACAAAAACGCCACTTCAAAAAGGAACTTACCAGAACGTCTGACTCAGAGAGCCGGGACTAAGCCGAGGGGTAAACCTGGTACAGAGAACGGCTGGACCTCACTGGCGCCCAATGGTGTGGTCCGATGCGCTATTTACCGCCCGCCTCCGTGTCCGTGTCCCCACCCCTTATATAACGGCGTGCCCGCTCGGATTCCGGGGCCCAACCGCCGTCGGGATGACGGAGGAGCCAAATGGAATTAAGTCGGAAAAGGCGAAGTATCCAAATAACAGTGCGATTAAGACGCTCATTACCCGCGCTCTCTGAAAAGGGCCCCCTCTCTAAGCCGGATCCCGCTCCCGTTCCACGCCAGGAGCAGAGGAAAATTAAATGTAATCATTTCGCAATCATTCTCTCTCAAAAAAAAAAAAGAAAAGGAAAAAGATGAGTGTAGGAGTGAAGACTTGAAAAAAAAAAAAAGTTGCGGAGAACTGAAAAGGTCACGCCGAGACAAAGTAATTTACATCTTCAGAAACTTTCGGAATCAAGTGCCTCTCGCTGTGATGCCGCTGCTATTTTGCAGTGAGAATTAATTTAACCACACGGACTGTAATTGCTCTAAAAGGGCCAGTGGATTAAGCTCAGCCTCCCTGAGAACAAAGAACAAGCCCTAAAATAATTTAAGCATTATTCACAAATGACTGGAACCCAGTGAAACTGTCATTGGCTGTAAAATCTTGGGGAGGGGAAAAAAAAAAAAAAAAAAAAAAAAAAAGAGAAAAAAAAAGCTCCAATTAGACCCGATTGTGTGGCGAAGCAACCGCACCAACCCAACAGGGATTCAACAAGTCAGCTGATGACTGCAGCTCAGTGGAGTCCAGTCTCCCTGAAAACTTCACTTGAAGGTTTTTATTCTCAGGGCGCAAGTTCACATGCGGGTGGGGCCAGGACTGAGCAGGGATTCTTATATGCGCGTAGCCGAACCGAAAGTCGAACTTGACTCCTGGGTCAACGGCAGAACCTGGGACCCAAGAGCGGTCCTGAAAGCGACATTGTGTCGTGTCGGGTCGTGTCCTCTCGGGCTCTCCCGTTGTGTCGGGGGGGGGGGTTGTGCGTCGTGTCGGATTGCGTTGGGTTATATACGCCCTTGAAAGCAGTCACTTCGGATATACGAATATGAGAAGCGGGCAAAGGTTTCGCCCGCGTCGGTTATCGACTGACCAGTTCGTCCAGCTTTTCAAAAAAAAACCTGAAACCAGAGAGCAAAATGAATCAACTAAAACGAAACCGAGAAGGTGAGAACAATGTGTGACTGTGCCGTATTCGGCACGACTGCGCGCGTTCCCCTTCCGACTCGGGTCAAATTCACACGCGGCTGGCGAGACTGGCGAGACTGGCAGCACAGCCCATAGGGCAACAGACGCCTATACCAAACCCCTGCCACAGCACCTTCTGAGCTTTGACCCCTTTGATCTATTATTGCTCTCCACTTCCTCCTCTCTGGTTGAATACGAATTTTATGAATAATATGAATTTTTTTTTAAATTCACAAACAGTATGTTTCTGAACACGAGCAGTGGCTGTATGACTGTAGTTGTCTGCAGACCCGCTAGCCGCGAGGAGTGAGAAGTCACTGTCGCACGGTCAAGTAATGAGACCCCCACTGTGTGTGTTGTGTGCGCGTGTATGACCTAAAAAACTGAGTTGGTAATTAGTGACGGTTGGAGCAAGTGATGCAATAAAATTTGGCAAGTGATTAGGAAAAACAGCAAACAACCAAAGGACTAATTTAATCTCTGTGTTGAACAAAAAAAACGTAACTAAAAGCACAAGGGGCACTTTGGGGGGGGGACAAAAAAGAAGCCTGTTTTCTAAAGAAGGATTATGTAAAACATCATGGTCCGTCAGCCTCTGAAGTCTCTTACAGGACAAGGTCAAGGTACTGCCTACTCGCAATCCATTTTCCAGTAAGAGAGGAAAAAAAGTGACTCCAATTGCTTTGCCACTGCATAAAGCAGGGCGGATAAATGCAGTAAAAAAAAGAAAAAAAAAAGAAGCAAGAAACTCAAGAAGAGAGGCTGCCTGCCAGCGGTTTTAACGTTTTTATAGTTCCATTATATACTCAAAGGGAGCATAATTTCTGCTAAAATAACGAGCAGCCACGCGGCCTCGAAGTTCACGGTCGGCTAGCAGGGGGAAAGTTGGCAGTTGGAGCCCGGGGAAGCTACTGCAAAGAGCAGGGGCCGACCCGGTGTCCCGGCCATATTCACGATCGGAATATGGCCGGGATATGGACGGTATAAATGTGCCGTTCATACCGTCGGGATATGGTGGTGGTACTTCCTTTGCAAATGTTTTTGAGCAACTTGAAAATTTTTTTAAAAAGAAGGGAGGGGGGGGGTTGTGTGTCCAAACCCAAAGGCAGGTGATGGATACAGTTCCTACCAGGTCTTCCATTGCTAGGGCTTCCTATGGAGGAGAGGATTAGGCAGCTAAGCCCACCGCTCTTCCTCTGATCATGTGGGGCAGCTGTTGCGAAGCAGCAGCAGCAGCGGCGGCCGCGGATTTGAGACGCCTCGCCGTCCAGCGGTTGCAACAGCCCGTTTAAATCCCGCGGGGGCGAGACCGGGGGCCGGCCCGGGTCACTGCCGCGCTCACGTGATACTCCCCCACTAATCACCTAAAGCCCCGCCCCTCATAACCGGAAGCAATGCGGGCATCCATTTTACAACCCAGGGCTTTCTCTGATGCAGGTGAACTGCGGGTGAAGGGCTGGTAAACCAGAGCTCAGAGTCCGATGGCGTGGAGGCTCAGCGGCTGAACGGACCTCGCCGGGAGAGCCGATAAGAGCGCTGGAGGTCACAGGGAGCTGCTCCAGCGCGCGTTAATCTGCCGAGACTCCCAGACAGGATGGGGGCGGGCGGTGATGAAGATGGCTGGGGAAAGCTTTGGGAGAGGAAAGCTAATGGGGAGGGAGCGGGAGCGGTGCCCCCAGGTCCCCCGTGCAAACAGCTGTGCTCCCGCCACCTCGTCGATCGACCGCCAGCCAGCCAGCCGCGCTTCTGGAACACTCAGCGATTCGCCAACACCCACATCCCCCCCTCCCCCTTCCCCCACGGACTCGAACACTACCCCCGCTACGCACGCCTGGACCTCTGGAACACTCCAGAACATTCTTCAGCCTCGGACTACTCACACTTTTTTTTTTTTTCCCCCTAGAAAAGCACCGGTGCGCCTCTGCGTCTTGACAGCTGCGCATGCCGATGTTTTATTACCTGTGCGTCAGCGTGTGTGCGCGTGTGCGTGTGCGTGTGTGTGTGTGCGTGTTTGTGTGCGTGTGTGTGAGACGGGGGACTGAGCAGGAACCAGCACATTCCTGGCAGTCCACAGGGCCTTGCGCATCAGACAGCTTTGAGTGATGGATAGACCTCACAGGACCGTGGGAGATGGGATGACGCACCCGCAAGTTCAGCGAGACGGGCGAGGTAATATCCTCCCCTGAAACAGCTGAGGCAATCAGCAGGGGGGTATTTCGGGAATCTGAGCAATGTCCGACAGGACCGTAAAAATCCTTGCTCGCCGATTCACTCAGCTCTCGCAGGGAGAGGAACGAGGTGCCGCACTCCTCTCAGAAATTCCGTCTTTGAGGTTTCAGACGTTTCTCGCGGCAAAGTTATAACTTGACCATTCAAAAAGGACGGTCGCGAACAAAAATAAGATCACGGAAATAACGTGACGCCCGGCTAACCTTTCCCCCGCGGCACACAAACAGGGGAGCCCCCTGCTGGGGAACGGGCATATCTCTGCCTTTCATCAGCACAAACTGCTTGTTTTCCACAACACAAGTCTACTGCAGCATCATATGATTCCTCCAATCACGGACCTCGTGACTGGCTCATTCGTCAGGGCAAGCGCACGGTAAACAACTTATTTGGAGAAGCAAATGAAAGGGCAGCGCAAGTGGAGCAGTGCAAACATCAGATCAGGAGGGCGAGACAGGGAGCGGGGCCTAACCGGTGAAACCAGTGCGATCTTGAGCAACGGACTAATGCGCGCCTAAGACATGCCTAAAGACTCAATCCCCCATAATCCCTTTTAAAAGGAGACAGAGTAGCGTGATGATACCTAATAGAGCTGCAGAGGACTGAAATCCTAGAAGACGGACAGCCTCTTGATTTATGAAACATCACACACCGCGCTGAAAATCAATACCAACCGGATTCATGCTTAATCTAATTTTATAGAAAACTGTTCTCTGTCTGGACACTAGCTGCAGGATTTAAAAATAGCACTCCCGTCGAGGACACATGCAGCGCCTCGAGATTTACGAGCCCAGAAGGAACGTCCGCAGCCGTTTGACTACATGAAAACATCTCGCGTCTGCGACAGTCATTCTACCAGACTTGTAAGGGGCCGATGGTGAGATTTGCCAGGCGACTTTACGGTTTGACAAGCTGAGGTTTGGAGGGGCGGAGCTCCGTGACCTCTCTCTCTCTCTCGCGATTGGCCGATAGGCACAAGGCCAGCAGAGGGTGTCTGGCTCAGAGACGCGAGCGTGGCAGTGTATCTGAAGAGTGGGCAGCGAGGAGGGAACGTGTCCGGACTTCACCCCCCGCCACCCTGCGAGACTGGGGGGGGGGGGGGGGGCCAGGTCCTGCTAAAGCCGTCATCGCGGCCCAATTACTTAGAAAGTACCAAAACCTGGTAACTGGTGAAGGGGTGGGGGGGGGGTGTAAGCCTAAAGCCACTCCACGGGAGAGGAGG
Organism: Conger conger; assembly: GCF_963514075.1. NCBI lineage: Eukaryota > Metazoa > Chordata > Actinopteri > Anguilliformes > Congridae > Conger > Conger conger. Next base: position 54,895,118 of record NC_083767.1, on the reverse strand, counting down.
CGCCCCAAAAAGAGACAGAAAGGAGGTGAGAGGAGGAGGAGGAGGAGGAGGAGGACATGAGTGTGGGGCAGGAGGAGGGCAGACTTACGCTTGTGACTCTGCGGTAGATCTGTGCGGCGTTCTGACACTCGGAGTACGGGTACTCTGAGGTCGCCATCTCCAGCATACACATCCCAAAGGCATAAACATCCACAGATTCGTCGTATTTCTCCTCATACATCTCAGGCGCCATGAACTCGGGGGTACCTTAAACCAAAAGAACGATTCAGAACTCTCAGTGCCTCAGACAGCAGACTCCTCTGGCCTACTCACCGAGGAGGGCGAGGGCGAGGAGGAGGAGGAGGAGGAGGAGGAGGAGCAGAGGGGGGCCGAAGGGGCAGGCCAACGCCGGGGCGAGAAGCACCTGTGAGAAAAGAGACAGGGGAGCAGAGGAAGGGGGGGGGGAAAGGGGGCAGGAGGCAAAAAAAAAAAAAAAGAAGAAAAAAAAGAGGAAGGAAAAAAACAAAACAAGAGGAGGGGAAGCTGGGCTCAGTTATTCTGTAGTGAATGAAGCACACGTTTCTCTCTGTAAGGCCTTTTTTCTGAGGGGGGGGGGCCCTGGGGCACTTCATTTGGGGTGGGGGTGGGGTGGTGGGGGGATTGGTGTACAGAAACACGCTGTGAGGCCCAAACTTTGTTGTTATTTGGTCTTTAGTATGGAGGAGGAGCTACACGGCGCAGTCAAAAGTGCAAACAAACCTCAGGCGAGACTGAGAGTGGGTGAGAGGAGAACGTAACGTAAGGAAAAGGGTGTTAAACCAGAAACGCTAATGCCGTGTCAGACCCCCCTTCCCCAAACAGACAAGCGCCTGAGTTTGGGTTGTTTATGCCAAGGTTAGTCCCAGTGCCAATGAGTAACGGGGCCTTCTGCAATTTTTTTTTCTGTTTTTTTTTGCATTAGGTTAATAACAAAACAAAAAAAAGGAAAAGGAACTAGCTATGGAACGTGTGTCAAAACCTTACCACTTTAGAACAAGCATTCAAAGGTACATTTTTCCCTGCAAACTTACCTTTTGGTCAACCTGTTCCTAAGGGGAAAGTTAAAGTAGTTAGCAGAAAAAGCAGATCCCATAGCTAGTGACTTAACAGCGAAGTTCTGTACACCAGGTTACGCTGGCAAAAAATTTATAAAAGGCCTTACACAGAAAAACTATTATTTTGAATTTTGAATTTTTTTTTGTTTTGTTTTTGAATAGGTCACATAGTGCTTTTTTCACTTACCAGAACCTTTTTCTGCATACTTACTGTCAGAACTGCAGTACAATAAATAATCCATACTGCAGAGTGAGGGAGAGAGCTGAGGTAACAGCCTACAGTTAAAAAAATACTCAAGAATGTGGAAAAAAAAGAAAAAGGTTGATTAAAGGAAAACAGCGGGTAAATGACCAGACAGAAATGAATCACGTGATCTCAGAACGCTGAGGAGGGAGAAAAAGGAAAAAAACAAACAAAAAAAATGATGAGGTAAACCTTTCAAAGAGAGATGCAACACATTATTGGCAGCTTGGTTATCGACACCCTTTTCTCAGAACAAACAGACCACAAGTTTTCCAAACCAGCAGGACAAAGATGTTCGAATAAAACGGAACCAAAGAAATAAAAATAAAATAAAAAACGTAGCACTGAATATGCGGCTCTCACCCCTCAGAATTTGCTCATATCCACAGGATTGCTTTGACTTCAGGAGCTTGGAGAAACGTTCAGGACGACGAAACTTTTACACAAAAAAGTTTACATACATTTCGGAGAGAGTTGAAATACCACAGTCATTTTTGCGGTTAAAAGTCACTGCTCTCCCTTCCCAAACCCCTTCCCTCGCCTATGGTAAAAAATAAATTAAAAAAACCCAAAAAAAAAAAACGGGCAGATCTTAAGACGCCTCTCCGGAGGTGGCCTGGGTCCTCCAAGCAGTGAAAGTGCAGCTCTGCCTGTGGCTGAGAGAGAGGCTGAAAACTGTGGTCTGCTTCTCACAGCAGCGAAAATCAAATAAATCAAATCAAAGGCACATAGAAAACTGAATTTAAAATATATTTACTGTATCCCCAACCCAGATCCCCCACATTGCCAGCCCAAGAAACCAGAATTATTTTTAATCTGAATGATATTAAAAATATATTTTAAATTCAACCACTGGGGGTGGAGGAGGAGGAGGAGGAGGAGGAGAGGGGGAGGGGGGGATGAATCACTGGTGGTGTCTTTTTGGCACCGCGGTGGGGAGGGGGAGGGGGAGGGGGGTTAGAGAGAATCAAAATGCCAGAGGCCTGGTCGTACCTATGACACTCTTGGCGAAGGAGGCCCTCTTCAGCGTGGCCAGGCCCAGGTCGCCGATCTTCACGGAGCCGGTGGGGCCGGTGATGAAGATGTTGTCGCACTTGAGGTCGCGGTGGATGATGGGCGGGGCGCGCGTGTGCAGGAAGTGCAGGCCCTTCAGGATCTGCCGGCACCAGCTGCGCAGGACCTTGATCTTCATCACCTTGAAGCGCTTCAGGTACCTGCAGAGACGGGCGGGCAGACCGGCCAATCGGGTTACGTCACAGCCACGGGATTTCATCATAGGAGAGTAAAGCCTGACTCATACCGGCCGGTCGCACAACGTTTCGCATTCATACCCGCGACTACACTACTGCGATGACGGTTCTTGTGGCCTCGATGGCAACAAGATGCCAAACAGCTGATGTTTACTTTTATTTATTTATTTATATATAAACACGGTGGAGCCTGGCGTAGCGTATCCACGACGATTCATTTCAGTGTTCCATCTGTTGCACAACATTGACTGGACAGCCAAAGTATGACGGTTTGTGACGTGACATAAAATTCCCCAGGTGCACGATACAGAGGAAAAGTTTTTCCACTTTTCAGTTGAAAATGCGTCATTTTCGTCACGCGACGAGGGTCGTGTGACGAAAATGACGAGCAGCCGCACTGAAGAGACGACAACAACGAAACCGCTTCAAAGTTGGGAGTGCTGCAGTGAACCATCGTTTAAACAATCCACCGCCTCCTGCCCGGGCTCGGGGCGGCCGAGCCGCCACCGGCTGAGATCACACGGGCACCGCCAGGACTCTGCCACCGTCTCGGATAAATTACGGACGAGGCCAACTGTGAACTATTAACATGGGGCGAAGAGACGCCCTCGCGGAGCGCCTCCCTCCGCAAAACCGCACAGCTTCCATTTTACATGTTTTATGGAAAATGGATATGACTGCACATTTTACTGAATCACTTCAGGGTACGTCTGTTTCCCAAGCCCTCTGCTGACTGGCAGACAGGAGGCCGACAGGTCGACACATGCAGTCCCCTGCGAATGCAAAGCCAAAACTGGATTTCAAGGTACAATGAGTAATTTCGCACTTCTAACGGTCACAGAGAGGAACTGCAGCAATAAACACGCTCAAACCACGACACGGTTTAGCCCTCCCCCTTCTCTGTGAACGCGCTGATGTTGAAACGCCATTGGCTGCGGCAATTAAATTTCGACCAATGAGCTTGAATTATTGTAAAGCTATACAATGTTTTGGTACAGAGTGCCGGCTGGTCAACTGCATATTTTAAAACCCAAATTTAAGGACTATAAACACAGGCAGAGGGTGAGTCAACATGAGACTTTTTCAATGATAGGAAGGGATTTACGATTTGCTGGTGCTCTAATCCAAATCCATGTAACTTGGCTGACGCTCTTATCCAAAGCGACTTCCAACTGATGAGACTCAGCAGGAGACAATCCTCCCTTGGAGCAATGTGGGGTTAAGGCGGATAGTCTTGTGGCTACACTGGGGGATTAAACCACCGACCTTGCGGGTCCCAGTCATGTACCTTAACCACTACGCTACAGAGAGGGCTAATCCAGCTCCAATGCAGCACTACGAGCCAAAAAACTAGCCACAAAACGAGCCGCAACCATTCTGCAAAGCACTGGCCGTTACTTTGGGGTGCTGGGTCCAGCGCTTACCCTCTCTGGACAGTCGTGTTGCTCGCGAGAGGGCAGATATCTGCGGCAGCGCTGGGGTCAGGCGATCTCTCGAACGTCGCACAACGAGGCGCGCCCCTCGCGCCAGCGTTAAAATAAGACGGCACGCCAACGCAAACTGTTGCCAGGTGACGGTTACATTCAGTACCGGATTAAAACCCACGACAGGATTCCCACAGACGGGGCGGAATTAGGCACCATGTCGTGCCTTGAGGCGGCGGTATGGTTTCTGTGTTCCAGTGAATTCACAGGATTATTTATTTATTTTTCTTTCTTCCCCTTTGCTCCTCTGTGGCTGTGCCTGCAGAGCCTGGGACCACGCCCTGCAGCGGATTAGCAGAACCGTGATGACATCATTCAGAGCCAGGCCGCTGATGCGGTCACTCCTAGAACTCCACGACTGCGATCCGCAGTTATAGAACCGGGGGCAACGTGTTTAAGGCAGACCTGGAGGTGTGTGTGTGTGTGTGTGTGTGTGTGTGTGTGTGTGTGTGTGTGTATTACTTGACCGGGAAGGGGCATCTGTACCCCCATCATAAACTCAGGCCAAGATGAGGGCGAACAGGAGCCAAAAGGAACACGTGGCTGCACCTCTCCCTCCAGAAAACTCTCCATCCAGAAAACACTGCTGCCAGTCCACAGCCCCCGCCCCCGGTTCTGATCCGACCAGTTTGTCCAGAACGGGATAAACGGCGAGCGGAGCGTACCGTGCTTCCTCTCCGCAGCGCCCCGGATGTTTTCCACTTCAAAGAGCGAGGCAGCGACACGTCAGCGTCGCTGCGCCCGACGCCTTTCATCCGCTGCCGCCTGCAAACAGCCCGGGGGGGCTGCGCGCATCCACAACCACTACGCCTCCACCGCCGAGAGGAGCCGCGTTGGCAAGCACTTCACAGCAAGCTGCAGCCACACCGGCGCAGTTAAAATCGCTAAACTAATCTGGAACAAGAGGTCGTGACTGATGCGACGCCAATGTAGGTAACGTGGAAAAACAGTTAGCCGTATTCTTAAAATTACACGGAAATCATTTTGCGGAATGTGAAATTAAATGCCAAGGTTTATTTGCCGTCATACGTGTTGTGCAAGACGTGGCCTATGAATGCAAATACAATATTTAAAAAATATTCACATACGTAATTGAGAATAGCGTTAACCGTTTTTCCACGTTACCGACATTGGAGTTATAACAGAGTAATAACTTTGTTCCCAAATGAGTTGGCATTTTAACTACAGGGGTGCAGCTGCAGCTGACTGTAACGGGTTACAGGTAACAACCCGCAGGATGATAAGAAGTGGTATGAGATGCGATCGGAGTGTACATCAGGGCTAAACCACGTGACTGGGAGGGGCGGGGGTGATGACAGATGGGTGGGGCCCTGGGAGCTGGAGGGGGGGGGGGGGGGGGGGACAGGGAGGCGGGGCCCCGGGAGCTGGTGGGAGGGGGGGCAGGGCCCAGAGCAAAACCGTCTCCTGCAGCCTAATCGCCCGGTGACATCATAATTGGCCTCCGCTCAACAGCACATCCTGAACTTCCACCTTTCCACGGAGCGGCCATTTGCATTTCAAAAAACCCTGCTCCCTGTACACAGGCCAACTGGCGCCAAAAGCCCTCCGCCTGATGTTCCAGAATTTTCAGGAACACAAAAAAAAAAAAAAAAAAAAGAGGGGAAAAAAAAGAAAAAAGTTCCAGTAAAATTCCAGTCAGTTAAATATCTGAATTGCAAGGTCATGACAACGCCTAATACTGAGAAGGACATGGAGTCTGCTGTTCCACCTGCAGAGGCGCGTGTGTATACTGTACGCGGGCGTGTGGGCAGGCGTGTGCCTGCATGTGAGCCTGTATGTGGGTCAGTGCCGTTGCCTGGCGCCCTGGTCAGTTTATCTGTTTATCGGTCCCTGCTGCCAGACAGGCAGAGGCACACGGCCCTGGCACGCTGCGCGGGGGACCAACATGTGCCGCCGGCGTGTTAGCACGTTAGCCCTGGGCCCTGTTAGCACGTTAGCCCAGCGCCCCGTTTAGCCCTCTAAAGCAGGGGTGTCAAACCGAATCCCGCAGAGGGGCCGCAGTGTCTGCGGGTTTTTGTGGTTTCCTTTCAATCGGCTGCCAATTAAGGCCAATTAAGGCCTTGAGAACAAGGCGTGTGGATACTTTAACCAATGAACCCAGAACACCCCAAAAACCAGCAGACACTACGGCCCTCCAGGACTGGAGTTTGACACCTGTGCTCTAAAGGGACAGCAGCCAGTGGGAACAAAAATAATCGCCTGCACCAGGGCCAATGTAAGCAGCCAAAGCCAGCACTATCCCCCCCCCCCACCTTTTCTAGCCCTTGCCCTTTAAAAGCCAGGAAAACGGGCAACTATAGCCCCCGAGGGGGAAAGAAAACACAAACACATGGCAAAGCATTAAGTTAATAAAATACAGAGCACTCTTCCTTTTCTCTCCTCCCCCCTCCACTAATGAGAGCCCTTTGACCCACGCTCACCCCCCTCCCCCAGGCCCAGAGAGCGGGGCAGGACAGTAACCCGACCGATCTGGCCACCTGTGGTGCGGACAGCTGAGAGGAAAGCCCCCGCGCCGGCCACGAGTACCGCCCGCGGCCACCGGAGGGAGCTGCCGTTCCTGTGCGCCCCCTCAGGCCCCCGCACTGGTCAGCGCTCTGCCCCACACCTCACCACCTCCCCCCCCAACCCCAACCCCAACCCCAACCCCAACCCCAACCCCACCCCCACCCCCACCCCCACCCCCACCCCCAACCCCAACCCCTCCAGGAATGTGTGGAATCCGCAGCTCCCACAATGCACTGCGCTCGCAGAAAGGCTGCCAATCACAGCTCATCCACCTCAGCAGCTTTTAATTGTTTTTTTCTATCCGTCCACTTTAATAACGGCTACAGTAACCATGCCAACAGACAGGCTCTGAAAGACAGACAGCCAGGCATTTAGTGGTGACATTTTGCCATTGTACGCCCTTTTTTTCCAAAAAGCTACTGCGCCCGTACCCACTCAGTGTCACACCTCGCACCTGGGAGAGCTTAATTCATGGTAAAGTAGGCAGACTAGGAACAACTTAAAACGGCAAAGAGGTATCCGATAACTTGCGTTTTAAGAAAGACAAAGACGTGAATCGGCGTTGGATACGGGGAAGTGGAGTGGCTGGCCAACGGGCCGGGCGGCGGTTTCGGGTGAGTGAGGAGCGAGGGAGAGGGGAAACTGGGCCTGGACCGGGGCGGGGCGGGGCGGGGCGGAGCCAAACTCACGTTTTGAGCGTCCCGGAGGTCATGAGCTCGGTCACCAGCACGATGCACTTCTTGCCCTTGGAGGGGGACTCCCAGGAGTCGTAGAAGCGCACGATGTTGGGGTGCTGCAGGCCCTTCAGCATGCCCGCCTCCTCTTTGAAGCGCTGCCGCTCCGTCTTGGACAGCTTGCGGTCCTGCGGGGGGAGAGAGAGGGGAGAGAGATTAAATACGGGGGACGAGGTGCTTCTCCTTTCTGCAGCCTCGCAAGCTCAGAGCTAAACAACCAAATCAAGAATAATTGCAGTCTTGTTCTGAGAACGTGGTGTTCTAAGACTAAGCATGGCCATGGTCTCACTTCTTATTTTTTTATTTTTAAATAAGATGAACCATTGCAACAGGAAATTAAGGGGACAGACGATTTCCCGAAATGCAGTGCGATTGTGAAAGCCAATCGGTGCGTTGGCAATTTCATGGCTTACGTAACCCCCCCACCCCACCCCACTTGCACAACCGAGCATGGTCCGAGATGCTGGCACTCCCAAGTCAAGGTTCTCACACATGAATTAAAGGCCCGCCAGGCCTGACTGGTCAGCGCAGAGCGCACACAGGACACAAATCAGGCCCCCGCCCCAGCCTGCCTCACCGTGCCATATCCGCGCCCCGGACTGGAGAAAGGACAGACCCCCACACGCATGACAACCGTGGGACTGATCCTGCACTGAACATTCCGGACCCTCCAAAACCTTCGACCGTCCAGGCTCGGAAAATAACCCCCCCCCCCCAACCACCACCACCACCCCTCAGCGTTTCGGCCAGGGCCCTTCCCGCAGGGCCCCGCCACCCATGATGGCTATGTCAGGGAGGCTTTAATTTTGGGGGGAGAATTCGTGAAAAAAGCGTCTGTCAAGTCGGACCCCTGGGATGACGAATGGGTCGGGCCCTTCGCATCGTTTCATTTCCATTCCAAACAGAGCACGACTCAGGCGTGTGATTAATTATGCACATTATTCCAGCAGCTCGAGAGGAGAGGGAAAAAATACAGTTAAAAATATCTCTGACTTTCATGCAGCCCAGGTCTCCCTCCCACAGTGTTCTGCCTGCAGGGAAGGGGTTTAGCGACGCCTTGCCTTATTTTCTGTTCCCTTCTCAAATCGCTTTATAGGACAGACACGGATTACGCCTCAACACCTCAGCGAGAGGAACGGGCCATTTTCTCATCCGGGGGGGGTTCGGGGAGGCTGTGCGGTCAGCTGGCACAGGCGCGTCTGTCCGTCTCGTTAGCCGAAGCGGCGGTGTCCGTCTGTCCATCTGTCCGTCCGTCCGTCCGAGCTCCAGACTCACGCTGCGGACCCCAGCTGTCTGTCTGAGACCTGGAGCCCGTAAGGCAGGGCGGCCCAACCCAGCTCCCGGAGATCCCCCGTCCTGCAGCTCATCACTCCAGCGCTCATTTGGCACGGCCGATTCTGCTCATTAGCAGCTCAATGCCCGTCTCAAGCCGTTTAATGAGGTGTGCTTTGTTAGGGATGGGAGTGAAAACCTACAGGACGCCGGGGTCTGTGGGAACGAGGTTGGGCGGCCCGGCTGTAAGAGCTGACGGAAGAACCCTCGTCCAGGTAGCCGGCTGACAGAAAAAATGTCCGCAGAATGTTTCTGGAATGTCCCGTCTGCGTTACAACATTGGCACTCCACGGCAGCAACATTGTGAGAATGTTTTGCGTCAGATGAGTAACACTCCATTCCCAGAAACGCATGTGGGCTCAGGGCTCTGGGGGAACCGTGAGAAAGAAAGCACTCGAGAACGACAACCCAAACGCCAAGGGGGACCCCCCCCAGGCCCCTGGGGCTTTGAGTCAGTCTCCCACACCAAAGTTCGTCTCGATGAGCGCATTTCTGACATACGACCATCGTGTCACTGTGCACCCAAAAATCACACGACACACACGATCTCTGGTACGGGACTGTGGGAGGCAACTAAGGGGTTCCGATAGATTCTGAAATACACAAATCAGAAAGCAACTGTGTGCATATCACAACTCTGTAACTGTGTATATCCAACCGGGGGGGGAGGAACAGGCCTTGTGTCGACAGTGGGGGCATTGGGAGACACCACTGTCTACATTCATAGAGTGGGGACTAAAAGAGTGAGAAAACCCAGTGAATGCATGTGTGCCGGTATGTCTTATTACTACTTTCTGTGCCGAGAATCAACAAAACTCCCATCTAAAAAAAACTCCTTCAGCGCATCTGAATTCGCTTCCACTCAAGTGAGGCGCAAGTGGGATGTAAAATCGAGCACGCAAAAGCGATGTTTCGATGCGTTCATCTTCGGCCGGCCTCTTCACTCACCATAGAGAAAGAGCACCGGCACACACCGCCGCTTAAAATACAACACCCAGTCGACAAGTATTTACATATTGCAGATCATGTGAAACTATTATTTCCAGACCGACCTCATGACAGGATACTGCGATCACCTCACCATCACAACAGGAATAACAGGCCGAGTTGTTGTCCGTTATCCGTGAGCTGGAGGGCATGACACAACATGTGAGCGAGACTGGCCAGAGGGGAGACTAAAACAGGCCGTCCTCGCAGTGGTCAAACATCCCGTGATGCCGTAGAGAAGGCACACGTCGTTTCAGCCCTGCCTCCGGCAGGTGACTGACATTTGGACCGAGTGACCGTGATGTCAGCTATTCAGCACCTCCTCTGAGCGTGTGAGAGTTTGAATCGGCAGATCGACAAAGTATTACTGCATGGTCCTAATAACACAATCACTGAAAAGAAAAATCGGCACAAGGAGAGACGTTACATGAAGAAAAAAACCCCCAAAAAAACACCAATTGCGACTACATTTTCTTGTGGGGGGAAAAGTATTGACTTCAAATTTTAACTATTGACTTGCACTGAAAGACGTGGCTGGAACATTGCATTACATTGTAAATGGCATTTGGCAGACGCTCTTATCCAGAGCGACTTACAGTTGATTAGTCTAATCAGGAGCTAATTCTCTCCTGGAGCAATGCAGGGTTAAGGGGCCTTGCTCAAGGGCCCAACAGCTGTGCAGATCTTATTGTGGCTACACTGGGGATTGAACCACCAACCTTGTGTGTCCCAGTCATACACTTTTAACTACTACACTACAGGCCGCCCACTACAAATCCATACTGGAGCCAACCGCAGGAGTGCTAGAGAGCAGCATCTCTCAACAAGACCAGGAAATGAGGCTGAAGAACAACGCACCGGTTCTGGCTGCTTGGCCACTGCACACCCCACCAGAGTCTCTGTGACCCCGCCCCCGCCCCCACCCAGGCCCCGCCCCCCCGGAGCGTCTGCCAGACTGACAGTCACCCGACAGCCTCGTCATCAGCGGTCTCCGTGGAAACGGGCGCTCCGGACCGTCCCCCGGCGCCGGGGCTCCGCTGACAGAGGTCACCCCCAGCCAAGGTGGGCGCGTGCCACCCGGCCGCCACCTGCTCTCCCTCCGGAGAGGGGGGCGTGACGACAGACAGGTGTGTGCAGAGCGCCGTGAGACCGGAGCTGGCACGGACCTCCGGGCTCTTTCTGCAGTCCAGCTCCTCACCCCCCCCGTCTCACAGCCGGCCCCCGTCTCTCAGCACCGCCCGGTCCACCATGCATGACCCGGTGTCCAGACACCGGCCCACCGAACAATCAGCCCCTTATTCACCACCCCCACCCCCGGGGTGCCCCCCCCCCCCCCTCCACATACCCTCCAGCTCCAGCCCTCCAAGAGGAGCCAGCCACCAGCAAACAGGCCCAGGCCACAGCCAGGCACAAAACTAGAGCCAGGCCCTAAGCCCATCACATTTATAACCAGGCCCCTCTCCCTCAACCACAACTGCCCCACGAGGGGAAAAAATATATCACAGTAGAAAAAACTAAATGTCTGCCTTAATCATCCTGGTCAGAAGGGATCCACCCCCGGCTCCCAGCTTTAGCAGATGTGGGTTTTGGCTTTGGCCTGCCTCAGCACTGGGACAGTGAACCCCCCCCCCCCCCCCCCCCTCGACACACACACACAAACCCACACCCCCCTACTCCCGGGACGTCTTACAGTGCGGAGGACATGAAAACAAAGCCCAATCGCAGCTGGACCTTGAGGGCACCGCTGAACTCCATTTCCACTCATAAAATATTAATGCAGACGCGAGCCCGGGATCGAGCAGCATCTCGCCCCCCTTTCCTTGCGGATTTGAGGCATGGATTACCGGTAGGCCCACGCCAAACACTCAGCCCCGTCTGGCAGGGAGAGCCATTAGGCCAACAGGCTAACGCGCTGGCCGGCGTACGAGCGCTCCGATTGGCTGAAAAACAGCGCATCGCCTACCGCGGCCGCCAGAGGAAACAACGGCAGACAAATCCGCTCCAAATCACAAGAGGTCCCAAAAATAACCCTCCGAAAAAACACTGGAGCGCGCACAGTGTCTCGCACACACAGCTCCGGTGGCAGAGAGAGAACAGAAGTGGTCCCGGTGAAAGACCTTTGCTACGGCGGGCAGGCAGTAAGACTGGAGGGACAGGACTGATTAAGGGGGCTGGCGTCTGTACAGATATGAGCATTACTCCTTATAACAGGCCTGTCGCGGCCGAAATTAGCTGGAACTCGTCCCAGGAAACTCAGCTGGGCAGAGGCACTGGAATCACCAGAGCGTTTCGGGAACGGTGCGTCCTAGCGAGCACTGAAGCCGGGGCCCGTTACAGGAGCAGCACCGCAAGACTGCGCCACAGAGCCTCGTGGGCCAAGGCACACGACCGGGACCTGGAAGGTCGGTGGTTCAAGCCCCATTCTTGAGCAAGGCCCTTAACCCCGCATTGCTCCGGGAGGGACTGCCCCCCCCCCCCCTGCTTAGTCTAATCAACTGCAAGTGTTGCTTCGGAGATAAAAGCATCAGCTTTAAAACAAATCAATTCAACGGAGGACTGGAACACAGAGAGGCAGATGACGCGGCCCTGGTTATTTCTGGGGCATTCTGGAGGCCGGGTATAGTGGACTGGTAATGTGTGTGTGATTCAGACACAAAATGGAGAACCGAGAGCCAATTGCGGGCAGGCTGTTAATGTCATCGAAAGACATGTGACAGACGCAGCGTACCCATCTGGAGACGGACCACACGCAGAGTGCCGCGACAGACACGGTGAAGCCTGCGCTGTCACATAAAAGGGGCAGTTCAGCAAACACTCCCAGACGGACGACAAGGAGCCCCCCGGCCCCATCCTCCCCTGGACCGCATGCGCGCCGGGTGTCCGACACGCATTCCAGCCTCGCAGAACTTTCCAAATAGTTTACAGGACCGCAGCTGGCCCGGGGTCGCGGCGTGTAACGTGGGCGTTCGTCCCACCCCTGGGCGGGGGGGGGGGGCGCAGGGTAAACAGCAGAGTGAAAGACCACATCTGGGCCAGCGGCCCCCTCCCCCCCAGTCCCGCGCGTGACCACTGCCCATGACTTCGAGGAACGCTATGTGCCGCGCACTGCAACAGTTCCCCACCGCCGCAAAACAAGGAATATATTTATGAATGATAAACGCCGATTCTTTAAGTGGGCTTTTAATACAAGTGCCTCTCGTTTGACATTCTGTGGAAAAAAAAAAATTCTGTGAGGCTGTGGAAGACACGTGTCACCGTTCCCTTCAAGCAGCAGCCGGCCTCTCAACCATTAATATTTCACAAAAAGGACAAAGTCTGATGCTTGCTTTTTCAGAAAAAAACGCACGCCACTTCTGCAGCCAGCGAAGCCAGGCTCGGCCCTGATAGGCTAGGCCGGAGCACCGAACAGAGAGGGAGACTCGCGCACTAAAGCAATGCTCCAGCGTCACTCTCGTGTCATTAACATGCACTACCGCACTGCAGGCTGACACACGCGCGGTTTAAAAAGCACATTACTAAGAGCAGGGGATGGAGCGGGGGGATTAATCCGCTCATCCCCGGCTGCAGCTACGGCTGCCTACGCACCGCCGTCACGTGACTGCCGGAAAGTTCCGCGTTGCGTTTCCCGACAGCACTTAGCAACGCTCCCAGATGAGTTCCACACATCAAGAACTTCTGCCCCAGGACAGAAATATATTGCATTTATATTACCCATCGCATGAGTCCATGACTGTGGAGCAGAGGGGCCCACGGTTCAGAGGGAACCAGGAATTGGATTCGTTGAATTTATGAAGACACTGAAGGACCAAGCTGGTGTTCCAGCTAAAAAAAAAAAATCCACCCTCTGCTTTACACCTCATAAATAATCTTTTTTAAGAATAATAAATGCTGAACATCACATTTTCATCCCCCGGATGGAACTGATGATGAAAATCCGTAATGACAGCAGCAACAAAGCTTTGGTGTAGTAAGTTATTTATGAAAAAAAGGCTGAAAAGCAGGAAGTGGCACTGTCGGCTGCAGCAGGGATCTGCGTCACGCATCAAAACAGCAGCAGCGTTAAATAAACGTGCATGATCTAAAACATTAGGGACATCTCACCAGCGACCAAGGCCTGTTACGCACATCAACATTACATTATTGGCATTTGGCAGACGCTCTTATCCAGAGCGATGTACAGTTGATTAAGACTAAGTAGGAGACAATCCTCCCCTGGAGCAGTGTAGGGTTAAGGGCCTTGCTCAAGGGCCCAACGGCTGTGCGGATCTTATAGTGGCCACACCGCGATTAAAACCAGCAACCTTGCGGTGAAGAAGGTTTTGGGCTTGTGTGTTCCTCTGTGTGTGTGGCCTGCTGTCCATGGGGCGGTGGAGTGAAATGTGTGTACGTACACACACACACACACACACACACACACACACACACACACACACACACACACACACACACACACACACACACACACACACACACACACACACACACACACACACACACACACACACACACACACACACACACACACACACACAGTCGCCGCAGGGTCACGGAATCCGGGCCGGCGGGTCATGTTTCAGCCTTCGCGCTCCTCAACCAGGCAATCGCCACGGCAACGCCAGGCTCTCCTCATCTGTCATGTTTGCGGTCGTGCGCCGGTGAAAACATCGAAACATTATATGATTTTTTTTTTACGACAGCCATTAACAGCATCTTTTATTCACACGATATCCGGATAGCGGGCGAACAAACGGCGGACACAAAAAAACAATGGACAGTAGATGAAAGCGAGGGCTTCTGGGACGTTTGCTGAAAATATGACACCCAGATCCCGGCACACTGAGGCACCGATGCCCACACGCCGGCCTGCGTTAGCCCTTCACGACCAAAAGTTTTGCAACTGGAGAAATGAGGGGAAACGGTAAGAAGAACGGCTGCAGTCGCACATCTGCTGCACATTAACGTGGGCAGGCTAACGTTCAGCTCCCATTTGGATCAAACTGAGAACTTACTGTCGTGTTCAAACAACTCCATCGCATTCCATAAACAGACATTCTCAATGCCGAGTCCCATTACAGATGGATACAGCCTCCTCCCCCCCCTCCCCTCCCCTCCCCAGACCTGAAGGTTTGGGTTTCTGTTCAATCAGCGTTTCGCAGATTGCTGTAACCAAGACCATGTGTCTTCCCGCGACCCACTTTTCACACTTGTTATTTAATCTTCCAGACCCCAGGGGTCGATATGCCGTCTGAAGTGGGCTGCACAATCATTCTTTTCATAGCAGTCCGATCAATGTTCTCCCGGGCCTGCCATAGCTGCATGTCTCAGTCGCTCTCCGTGTGTTCTGGACGGGGTGGCAGGGTTTGGGGCGTGTGCGCGTGTGTGTGTGTGTGTGTGTGTGTGTGTACACACACCGGGACACTGAGTAAGTGAGGTGGATCAGGGGACCGGAGCAGCTGCGGTGTCTCTGACGCAGGTCGGTTGCGGACACACTCGACGTTCCCGCTTTCCCGACGGGCCGGAGGAAATCCTCCCTGGGCTCCGGACGGAGGGAGCCAAGAGGGGCGGACCACCTGTCCCAGGAAACCAGACCCCCCCCCCCCCCCCCCCTCCACCCATCCCCTCCACCCCCAGGCCCCCAGCAGTCAAGGTAACAATGAGCACAGAGGGAAATAAATCTCCCTGCCGCCACCGCACTGACGGGTTTGCGGCAGTCTAACTTTTACGACCGTCTTCAAGCGTCGGGCGCTGCCCAAAAAAAATGACAAGGTGCTTCGGAATGACTTCACCGGGGTCCCACCCACACACCCCTGCTGGGGCTAATGACATGAGCCAATGACACTAAATAACTCTGTAGCCACCACTTAAGCGCCGTTCGGCAAAGCCGCCGAGCTACGTTCCCAACGCGCTTGCGAGCCGACGAACGCGCACTCTTAATTTCCAAAAGTGCCTCCGTCTCCAGGAGCCGTAAACAGCAATTAGGCCGTTAAGTGGCATCCATTTGGTCCTCGTCTCCGTAAGCCAAGTCAACAGAGATATGAGAGCAATGGCGTTCACGTTCGCCCGTCTCCGCAAAGCCGCCGGATTAACTCCCATCCCCGCTTCTAACCAGCCCCCCGCCCTCCTAAACTCGAACGCGGCAGGTCTCGCAAATCTCCACGAGCGCAGGGCCCACGCCTGGCGGAGGCCGTACGAGTTCCTCTCCCTCCCCCCCCCCACCTCCCCCTCGCTCCCCCGCGCCCTCCTTAAAGGCCTCCAGCCAGGGGTCGGGTGCAAACAATAACACACGAGTGGTGTGTGTGTGTGTGTGTGGGGGGGTCGGGCGCACAAAGGGAAGTTCTGAAAACGGGAGCTTTACTGTAACTCCGCTATAAATAAACGCGCAGAGCACAAAGTTCCCCGTCCCTCGGGCCGCAGGGCTGTGCCTCTGACCCCTGGCGAGGAACAGCAGCTGCCCGCTGGCACCGGCGGTCGGGGGGGGGAGCGGGCGCCGCGGCAACAAGGCGCTGCAGTGTGTCGGTCCGGCGGGTCGGCGGGTCGGCGGGTCTGCTGATCCGCGCAGGGCCCGGGAGCACAGCGCGGCCGTGTCACCGGGAGACGGGCCCCATTGTTCACACCCAGGGCCTGGCGAGGGGGAAGCGGGCTCGGAGCCCAGCGCCTCGTCCGTCCGAAAACATCCTCTCTTTCCCCTCCCTCCTCCTCTCCCCTCTCCCTCTATCCATTCTGACCGCAGAATCGAGAGGGAGAGAGAGAGAGCTGCTGGCCAACGGCTGCCGCTGAATGGGAGAGCGGTGCCTGGAGGAGCTAAGCTGACTGTGCAGGACCCTCCAGTCGACCATGAGCGGGGAGACTACAAGGGGGTGTGAATAACATGGTGAGTTCACACCAAAAAAAATCAAGAGGTTCCAGCTCCAACTGCTCACACAAACTCCCAGACTGTGGGGGGGGGAAGGAAGGAAGGAAGGAAGGAAGGAAGGAAGGAAGGAAGGAAGGAAGGAAGGAAGGAAGGAAGGAAGGAAGGAAGGAAGGAAGGAAGGAAGGAAGGAAGGAAGGAAGGAAGGAAGGAAGGAAGGAAGTCACTCACTCACTCACTCACTCACTCACTCACTCACTCACTCACTCACTCACTCACTCACTCACTCACTCACTCACTCACTCACTCACTCACTCACTCACTCACTCACTCACTCACTCACTCACTCACTCACTCACTCACTCACTCACTCACTCACTCACTCACTCACTCACTCACTCAATGACATCCTCAACTGCCACCTCTCAGCAACGAGTCACCCTCCACCATTTCCGTTCGCACGCTGGCTGCTATGCTACACAACGCAGCACTAGCGGTGAGCCAACCGCCTGGAAAGGCAGAAACTACCTAAAGAGCCAGAACCAACGGTATTTCTCAAAGTGAAAGGAAGCAAGCTGTCAACCAGCATTCTCAACCAAGGCCACTACCATCCAGAACCCTCCTTTTGGTCACCTGCCCGTGATTCTTTAGTTTTTCACACCTGTATGAAGCCAAAAAAACCATAGGCTCCGGCTTTCACACTACAGATTAGGCCAACAAAGTTTAGCATTGTGTTGGGAAATTTAAATCTCAAAACCATATTAAAACGGCACGCACGCTGAAACACATCCCAATTGTGACAAAATGGATATCCCTAATCTCGTTACGGCGACACTGAGCGGCTAAGGCCTCTCCCGATAGCTTAGCCCGGCTCACGAGAGCACCGTCAGACGTCACAATGCAGTTCAGTAACAAAGCTGAACAGAATGTACTGGAACACAGGCTTGACCGAATTAAATTCGGCTGTCAACATTGGTCAACACCTCAGATGGATAAGCATTTCAATATGTATTTATATAAATAAAAAAAACAGTCAATTCAGGAAGAACATTGTGTGACATCCCTTTTGAGTCACTCCTAATTTCTTTGTCAACTGCTGAGTGAGACATCACATGACCGGGTCAAAGGATGATGCAGAGGGCCAAAATTGGCAAAAACAGTAGCTCTTGAAAGGCTTGGAACGACATTTCGGGAGATCTGAGCACAGCCAGAAAAGGCGACTCCCCCCCCCCCCCCGCTACGGTCAGCATTGACCGCTGTGGGCTACGCGTAGCACGTTAGCAACCCTAGAGCAAGGCCATGGGTCACAAGCCACAGGCTTTTCCCCATTGGATTAGTCATTCAATCCCATCAACCCTGCCGGGGAGAGCCGGGAGCAGGGAGCCTCAGCGGAGACCAGAGTCACATGTGAGCTTATCTCGCTGGACCAGTGGGAGCAACTTTTATGGTCCACAACGGCCACAGCTTTCCAGCGATTATCGCGTTATCGTTACTGCTATCATAGCGTTGCGTTAAGTGCTCTCCATATCTTATTTTACTGGAGTGCTTACCAACTCTGCTCTAAATAACTGAAGCGTGCTCTTCTGCCTGTACAACATCCTAGCTTTCCCCTACTTGGTGTCATTTTCCCCACAATTTCCATGCAAGTTAATCTGAATAAAACCCATCCAAGGAAATTAACACGGACGTGATTCAACCCAAACGTGACTGGCGGCCCCACTAACTCCTGAGCAGATGATACACGGGAGCAAACAGGTTTCCACAGAGCCGGGACGACGACAGGGGAGATTAGCGGAGCCTGGTCCTCCCTTGCGGCAGCAGGTAATCCCCTCTCTGGAAGCCCTGATGGAGGGCCCTGCCCCTGTGGTGCGCTTCACCACCAACGCAGTCAAACGAGGAGCTCAACCCACAGTCCCCCACTCACGCAGTCAGGGATTATCGTCATTAGATCGTAAAACTGGATAAAATGAGCGTACAGTGGGCAGGACTCCCATCGCTGTGCCGTGTTCCAGTTGCCCCGGTCGGGGGGAGGGGGGTGAGCTTCAGAGAAGGGACCGGGTTCCAGCAATGGGGCGTTGGTGCAGCAGAGGCGGTTGGCAGGAACCAGAATGAGGACATCAGTGGTGTCCAGTTGGACAGCAAACAGTTCTTTTTTTTTTTTTTTTTTTTTCTCCCACAATATTTGTCTGCCATGGCCTACATAGTGGTCAGAATTGTTTGTAAGTATCCAAAACTGTGGGAAAACCCAGATCTTGGAAAGTGAGAGAGAGAGAGAGACGGAAGAAAAAAAAAAAATTCAGCACCTTCTCTGACACCAAAAGCAGATGTGAAATCTTCTGGAAGAAATATATCCAAGTGATTCCCTGGCCTGTGCACACTGAACCAGTACACATACCCCCAATAAAGCACCCAAAAAAACAAAGGTGCTGTTGGGACACAAAGGCACTGGGGAGGGGGGGGTTCAATGAAAATGAAGTTAATGGTCCCAAGACAAAACACTTACAATGCGGTTGTAATGCATTGCTGGACTGGGAATGATTGACAGCCCATTTCCCCCATTTAAAAGGGCAGTGCAACCCGGAGGAGGCGGGGCTGTGGAAGATACCAATGCCTTTGGCACGATGGCAGTGCTGGGGATGGGGGCGGTTCCTGACCACAGTGGGAGGGTCCTAGGGCACAGTGGGAGGGGCGAGCGGGGAAGGTCCCTGAGCACAGTGGGAGGGGGGGGTGAGGGGGCGGGTCCCAGGGCACAGTGGGAGGGGGGGGGGTGAGGGGGCGGGTCTCAGAGCACAGTGGGAGGGGTGAGGGGGTGGGGCTCAGAGCACAGTGGGGGGGGGGGGGGGGTGAGGGGGCGGGTCTCAGAGCACAGTGGGAGGGGCGAGGGGGCGGGTCCCTGACCACAGTGGGAGGGGGGGGGGGGGGTGAGGGGCAGACAGGCGGATGGAGCAGCAGCTGTGTTGAAGGACAGCCAGACTCGCCGATCTGCACATCCGTGCAGGACGGGACCCGCCCTGGCTCATCGGTCCGGGTTTTCCCCTCCGACTCGGCCTGGTGACTCACCGCCCGGGAGAGAAATGTAGGTCACCGGAGGGAGCACTGAAGTTTGCTTGTTCTTTCGGGGGTTCTTTGGGTTTGATAATGAGAGCAAACCAAATTGAATAAATCTGCTGCCCACACAGAAAAATAAGATGATAGCACACCTCCCCCCCCCACCTCAAGGCCCCACCATATATCTCTCTTTGGTGACATGCTAGCCCCTTCCTTTCACAGCCCCAACACCTCAAATCCATTTAACATTTTACTAGTGAAACGCAGTCAGGATATCAAGTTAAACCACTTCTAAGAAAAATAAACAGCCATCCACAAATATAAAGTCCTGCCACTTGACTGAATTCCCACATCGCTTGAAACATGTAAACAATTAAGTTTGTTGCTGGTGATAGCTGTGTACTTCCAGGAAATTTGAAAGGGGTTGGGCAAAAAAAAAAAAAAAAAAGAGCACGCCTTGGTGCTTGAGAGGTTGGGTGGTGTGGTAGAAAAGGAAAAGTAGGCCATGAAATGTGGAATCTAAATAATTAGGGCTCTCGGAAGGAGGCCACCACAGCTGCACCGGCAATTATTCAGCCGGCCACACAATGACACAGCACAGCACGGAAATTACACATCGCCGGCCTCCTCAGAGTTCACATGGGCCCCGAGGAAGCTGCTCCAACAGACACACACACAGACAACTTCTCCCTGCCACCTCCAGTTCACGGGACGACAATAAAACAGCTTGTACTTCGGAAGGTTTTAAATTCCACAAAAGGGTAAAAAAAAAAAACAAGCCATCTACAATCTTCTAGGTTCTTCCAAGCAAGCATGCCAATGTTATGCCATTACATTTTTTATGGTCGTGATAATTCCTGCTGATAGCTCGGAGAATCGTGTGCCATAAATCCTAGGTGTAAATTCCTAGGTGATAACAGCTACCAGGAATCTGTTCAGCGTTGTGCACCTTGACGAGCTTCGTCATCTCTGAACGCTCTGAATGCCAATCGCTTGCAAAAGCCCTCGAGTCACAGCGGTTTCATAACGATCCTGAAACGACATCCGCTGGCCTACTCATCTTCTCCCACCCCTTAACCTCTGATCTTTAGCACCAGGAACAAGCTACAGTAAACCCTCCCACCATCGTTACCAGGGTAACCTGGCTAACCTAAAAAAAACCCCCCAGAACTTTTGCTTCCTGCTGCTCGTCCGTGGCCTTGGTTTGTGGCTAGAGAAGGTAATGGAGACTGTTCCTTATCTGTCATTTCTTTACTCAGCTGTATTGTGACTTACCCAGGTCAGAATCATGGGCTCTGGCGCAAACTTATCAGACGACCAACATGACTCCACAGGAGGGTGGGGGGGGAGATCTGGTTACCTTTTTTTTTTTTTTACCCCGTCCTTCTCCAATAACCGACCGCAACAAGCGTTGAGATCCTACATCAGGGGTGTCAAACTCCAGTCCTGGAGGGCCGCAGTGTCTGCTGGTATTTGCGGTTCCCTTTCAATCAGCAGCCAATTAAGGCCTCGAGAACAAGGTGTGCGGACAAGGTGCGCACACCAATAACCAGCAGACACTGCGGCCCTCCAAGGACTGGAGTTTGACAGCCCTGTCCTGCATCTTCACAAGTCAACCTTGACCTGAGGTCAGTGTAAAATGTGTTCTCTCTGAGCCAACCCATGGCTGACCTTTAAAAACTTGATGGAAAAACACTCTTTGCTCTTTCTTTGCCAGCGGTAAAACGTGCCGCACACGGAGACGATTGGGCGGATTTGAAACAACGGGCCGAGGCGGCCATCGTTAACCACGCCGAGGAGCCCCGCGGGCTGAACAGAGTGGATCAGGGAGGAGCCTTGTGCCCTCAGGCTACCTGCAGCACCAGCTGCCCCACAACTAATGAAGACCCTCATTCTTTACTGAGCTCCCTTTACTCCGAATAATGCCGTACCACCAAGCCGTGGTGAAAAAATAAAAATAAAATGAATAAAATCAAACTCAGTGCTCCCCCTTTTCTTTGGTAGTTGAAAAAGGAAACGTTACGATGTAGACGCCACACAGGGAGAAGGGCTTTTAAAAGTTCAAAGATTGCAACAGGGGTACAGGTCTGTCAGAACACAACCGTCACGACACAAGCCTGCCAGGACACTCGGCCGTAAGCATTCGCAATTACAAGGCTTAAAAAACGGCTCCCAGGAGAGGCACCAGCGTTAGTTCCTCGGCCTTTAGCAGGAGGCCTCTGCAGGACCCTTCCCCACTTCGCTGCCGATGCCAGTAGCAGCCGACAGAGAGGTCCTGGGGCCGACTCCCTCTGGACCCAGAGGAGCAGAGGCCCTTCCCCCCCCCCCCCATCAGCCCTTATCGATACAAGGAATGGAGAGGAGCTTAATCTTAATCTCAAAGCACCATCACATTTGTTTAATGTCCGTCTCAACTCTTAATTCCATAGCCTGCCTACTGCGGTTTGTGAAACGGTAAACGGTAAGAATATCAAGTGGGCGAGTTCAGCTGGCCCACGAATGAAGCCATTACTGAATCACGTGGGCCAACACAGGTTAATTAACATCCAATACTTTGAGAGAAAGGAACAAATGCCACGATTAAAAAAAGTAACAATGGATGGTTCCTATTTTTGTTCCTACAATGAGATTCGTAGAAACCTTTTTATATATATTTATTATATTATATATTAAATTATTCTATTTCCAGCAGAAAGCTTGTTAGCTCAGCTCAAGTTCACTTTGATCCTAGAGATAGGATGTTATCGCGCCTCCAAACACTTTTCACACTGATTTTTCGGTACGGCGACATCACAAACGCTTCCTTCAGCTTGTAAAAGGGAAAGCGCCGCAAATTCTCTGGATGGGCTGGACTGCGCAGCATTCGGCAGGGCTTCTGCATGTGGTGGCAAGACCTGCAACTGTGGCACTTGAGGTGCTGGAAGCAGAGCTGAACGGGCGTAGGAGGAATCAAAGAGAGCCGAGCGTGCTTTTTCTCCTGGAGGCCCTCGGCGCCCAGATTAACCCGGCCCTGAGCGAGCGACAAGCGGTGACAAATTGAACGCTCGGCGACAGCAGGACGACGAGACGTGTGTGTCGTCAGAACAAGAAAAAAAGCGCCACGGGCCAGGAACGGAGAGGGAGAGGCAAAATAAATAGCCCTTCGTCTGCACCCCTGTGCGCCCCATGAAAAACCAGGATTACGTCAGCGCCCTGGGTTTACTACGGTTCACAAAAACAAGACTACCCCACACACACACACACACACACACACACACACACACACACACACACACACACACACACACACACACACACACACACACACACACACACACACACACACACACACACACACACACACACACACACACAATAATTCCTGGAGTCCATATGCCGTGATGTAAGCCATGTTCCTGGAGTGTGGCAACCGCACAGCAACACTGCACTACCACCACTGCTGTACTCGGTTCTGCCAGGTCCGCAGACTTCGACACTTAACGTCAAACGGCACGCATTAAAAACGCTCCTCATCTGAATGTGTCTTTAAACCTGCTTTGGGAAAAGGTAATAATAGCGGCAGTCGAACTGTAAACACCGAGGAACCTGAAGAACCCTGTGGCTTTCCAGCCGCCCGGCTGGCCCGCGGGGGGGGGCAGAAACACGCAGACTATGCATGCAGTCACATTCATCACGGGCTGCTCGTGTCACGCAGCCGAAAAAAGGCTGCTACAAACACATATTGTACCCTCCCCCCAAAAAAAACTATTTTCCCCACTGCAGAGAGAAAAAATTGAGCAAAAATGTATGCAATTAGAGCTCAGCTTTTTTCAAATTAAAAAGAATTCTACATTTAAACAAAGGCCTACAGTCGTCGGGCCGAAAGTGTTGACGGATTCCGTGCAGGGGCTCTGTTCCTCTCTGAGCCTCCTCTGACAGTGCGGTGGGGTTTTTTTGTGATGGTGCAGCTCCAGCCCGTCATGAGGCCCTCAGCTACCCCGGTCAGCCTGTGGGACACGGCTACACACCTGGAGCAGGAACAGGTGAGGGAGAGGCAGGAGCCGCGGGACTGACACGGCCAGATCAGGGAATAGCGCGGGACTGACACGGCCAGATCAGATAGGCTGCTCAGCATTCCACAAAAAAAGAGCAGCCTTTCCATTTGAAGACAGAACTGACGCCGAACGTCAGTGTCGATATGACTCCGGGGAGTGACGCACCACGCGGCCACCATCTTGACCCACAGGCCACAGGCGAACCACTCGGCACAAAGGAGTAATTGTACGGAACTTGCGCCTCAATACCAGGTGGTCACTTACTCCTCTTAAACTGACAGACTAATGTATTCCCCAGGTACCAGGGGAGGTGATTATTTTCACTAACATCAAGTCATTTAGTGACTTTTTTTTCCCTTTGAAGAAAGCGGGTCCCCCAGGGCTTCCCGCTGAAGAGCCGTAGGGCCTTTATTTGTGCTATGGAACCCCGTGGTGCTTTATTAAATGCCCGATCGGCGCGCTGCCCTCTGCCGACACTGACGCAGGGAGAACGGCCTTGCACAATCCTGCCACGCTCCCAATCTGCTGTCATTTGCCAGATGAGTCCAATGTGTTTTCAACACACACACCCCCCCCCCCCTCACCCACCCACCCACCTGGCGCAACTATGGATACAGTGGGCCACATGAGGACTGAAGCAGGTCCGCCCCTCCAGGGTACAGTTGTCATGACAATGCGGCCACAAAGCAACATGACGATTGGTCTAAAATTTCTCTACAATACCGCCTGCTTATAATTACCGTTTTAAGACTCCGGAGGAGGGGGGGGGGGGCAAGCGCCGCAAAAAAAAATGGAAGGTAATTTTGTGTCATTCAGAGTCCAGTAGAAGTACTTTTTTTCCCCCCTGAGGGGAGGCTAAACTACTGCACATTGGTAAACGCCAGCCTCCCTCTGTCAGGGGGAAAGTACAGAGCGAACACCTGGCCAGAGTGTGAGGAGGAGCCCTGCTGAGGAGCCACACACCCCGCCCCCCGGGCCCGGGTCTCAGTGGGCCGGCACACGGCACGGGGGAGGCAGCTCTTAATGAAGGAGCGCCGGCCCTGTTGCTAGGCTGCGTCCCCCCGTCTTCCTCTTCCCGTATAGAACATTAATCAAAAGCCAGAAAGACCTTGCGGAGGAGGCCTCTCCAGGGCTTCCGTCCAATGGGAACGGAGTACAAGTTAGAGGGGCAGGTACTCACTGTAGTAGTAAAAATAAAAAATAATTTAAAAATTTAAAAAGATAGATATTTTTGGTTTAGTGTACATTTTATATTGACTCAGGCAGTATTAAGGATATTTTGTAAACTTCGAAAAGCTTCTGATGACCAGTCAGCTTTACAATGGCAGGCATTCGAGCATCACTGTTCACAGCAAGAAAAACCCAGAGTGACTCCAAAAAGCAACATAACATTTCCAGAGATTGCACATTTCAGCAGATTAATTCAACAGCGTTCATAACTGACACACCGCCAGCCCCCTCTCCATGCTTTGAGCCAAAAGTGTTCAGCAACAACTGCTATAAAAACAGGTGATCCGATTGGCGGTGAAACTAGCCAATAAAACATAAATCTCAGCTTCTAAAACATGCTGGCCCTCCTTACATTTCAGCTGTGGGGAAGGACACAGCCGCTTCGCTCTGGAGAACCAAAGTACATTACATTACATTAACGGCATTTGGCAGACGCGCTTAGTCTAATCAACTGTAGGTCGGTCTGGATAAGCAGAGGAGACGATCCTCCCCTGGAGCAATGCAGGGTTCAGGGCCTCGCTCAAGGACCCAGCGGCTGCGCGGATCTTATTGTGGCTACACCGGGGATCGAACCGCCGACCTTGCGGGTCCCGAGTCATGTAACCTTAACCACAGCGCCCAAGCAGCGATGTCCAGGCAGGAAGCAGTGTCGCCATTTCCTTCAGCACACTGGTTTCTATTTGCATGCACCACAGGCAACAGCGACAACCTAAAATAATATTAGCTAAATATTCTTTTTTGAAGGGTAATCTGGGACACCAACACAACCTCTGGAGGCACAATGTCACCCTACAAGCTGCCACAGGAGTAACTTTTTTTTTTTTTCCCTCTTTCTTTCCACAAACTCCCAATCCAAATGCCCCCACGCCAGCTTATTAAGCTGGCAATCAAGGTCATCGTAAATTTCAGTAAACATTCCTGGGCACAAACAAAAAACCTGTCTGAAATCATTTAAAGATTTTAGATAAACTCTCGAAAATGAGCCATCATTAAAAAAAAGAAAAGAGAGAGAAAAAAAAAAAAAAGTACTTTCAGTTCCATGAAAATTCACAATATACTAAGAAAACACCTGCTCTTCATATTCAAAACAAGACCAAATTCGGCTGAAGACAAAAGAACTGGATGTACAGTGACCAAGGGGGCGGGAATAAAATACTGAGAAAGTTCAGAGTTCATAGTACTTAAGCTCCACTCGACTGCCGGTTCGTTGTAAACTCCAGGACCCAGGGAAGTCCAGATCTGCAGAGACTCAGTGGACAGACGATTTCCCTGGGGCGTAAACAGGCCGCTACGCTGTCACAAGACGGAGTCACATGACAGAAAGAAAGCTGTTATTGCCGAGGGAGGAGGAGCCCCTCTAAGGGTCAGCAGCTTGGGGGCTGACCAACGGCCAATGACGATCCAAACAGTTCATACAAGAACTTTCCCTATTATTACATGACCCTGTCCTTTTGGACTGGAAAAGGCCATAAAAATTCCAACTTCACACGGCCAACAAGTGGCTTAGTCACTGAAGGAGTTCCCTGTTCCCCGCTGATACGCTGGAACTCCGAGTTCAAGTCCAGGCAATGTCATTAGACGACTATGAGCAGGAAGCTGTGACAGGACCCAACTGCCAGCTTTAAATGCAGGGCTCTGGTGTTCCCATTGATCATTTACTCCTGAAAATTGATGCCTGTAAACTGGGAAAATAATTTAGAAGCTTGGAAATAATGTTAGGGTAGAACCCTGAAATGGGAGACAAAGGGGGGGGGGGGGGGGTTAATGGAAAGGGGGGGGGAGATCATAGCAAGTAACTGGATGGAGGCAAACGTCAGAGCGAGCATTCACGTATGTGCAAGCCGCCAATCTGTCAGAGGCAATACAGAGAGCTCAGAGATCATATTACCCAGAGGCATGCACAGCAAGCCCGGGACACAGCAAACCCCAACCTTCACACTGAAGTCATTGTGCATCTCCCTCACAAAACACGGCAGTGAATCCTCCATATTTATTACGGAGATAATAACTCTCCCTCTCAGCAATGTGTCCCCCCCCCCCCGCTCCCACTTTCATAGCTCAATTAGCAGCCTGTTTTTTAACGAGCAGGTCCCCAACCAGCCCCCTTCTGTCCGAGGAGGAGAAAGGCAGTGGACAGTATCAAGCACAGTCTGGAGCATCCCTAAAGGGCTCTGATAATCCCCGGTCCGCACCCCCCGGGGCCTGCAACAAGAGAGCCGCGGCCTCCTCCCCCCTGCCATACGCACTCAATCGCTGATGGTACGATCCAAACAGGCACACATGGAACTGGTTAGGGGGCCCGGGTGGTAGAGACAATCTCCAGCAGAGGGGGAGGGAGGGAGGGGAGGGGCGGACGGCTCGGTGGATCAACGCCGGCAGCAGTGTTAATTCTTGAGTAAGGAAGGGGGAGCCAGTGCTGGGCTTAAGAACATTACAAGCGATTATGGGATGGTACGACCCATTACTCGCACGGTAGAGACGGCAGAAACACACGTGGCCCGGCTACTGCTGAGGGAAAGCCCGTACAGAACTGAGAAGTCCCCGCAGGGTTCTTTATATACAACCTTTAAAAACGACACCCAGCATGAACGCAACCCGCGTCCCATTAGATTAAAAGCATCCGCAGGGTTTTCGAGGTGCGAGGGGAGCGGGGGAGAGGCACTCCCGACTGAGACGGGATTCTTCGACCGTGCCCCAGAGCCACGCCGGTCTCAGCCCACCCCCCCCCCCGGGCGCGCGGCGGGGGAAACGGGATCCGGGGAGATGAAGCCGTATCGGCTCCGCGTCAGGACCCGTCTCCCGTGCAGCTGCCGAGGAACGGGCTGTCACTCAGGCGGCCGCCGTGCCTCAAGCTAAA
The DNA here is from genome assembly GCF_963514075.1 of Conger conger. Classification (NCBI taxonomy): domain Eukaryota; kingdom Metazoa; phylum Chordata; class Actinopteri; order Anguilliformes; family Congridae; genus Conger; species Conger conger. The sequence continues at coordinate 54,867,469 of NC_083767.1, read as the reverse complement.
GTCTCGGGCAAAAATTGTATTCATTTTTTTAATTTCAAAAATTATGAAATCAAAACTTTTTTGTGCAGGGGCAATCATTACATTACATTATTGGCATTTGGCTGACGCTCTTATCCAGAGAGACATGCAGTTGATTAGACTAAGCGGGAGACAGTCCTCCCCTGGAGCAATGCGGGGTCAAGGGCCTTGCTCAAGGGCCCAACGGCTGTGCGGATCTTATTGTGGCAACACTGGGATTAGAAGCACCGACCTTGCGGGTCCCCGTCATTTACCTTAACCACTATGCTACAGGCCATCCGTCTTGGGCACATGAAATGATGAAATCAAAACATCTACTATAAAGAGCAGTGAACAGTTAAAAACTACATAAAATTAACTTTTTCATTTCTGTGACCACCCTTTGCCTTAAATCGGCATCAATTCTCTTCAGTAAACTGTCCTGCAGTTTAAGGAAATCAGCTGGTAGGTTGTTCCAAACGTATTGAAGAACTCGCCACAGTTCTTCTGCAGACCTGGGGCTGTCTTGCTGTTTTGTCTGAAAAGCGGTCGATAACTTCATATATTCCTTTCTTATTTTCTTTTTTTATTTCCTTTTTTATTTTCTTTTTTATTTCCTTTTTTTATTTTCTTTTTTGCAAAGTACAGACAATGCAGACAAGATGATACTGACAATACTTAGAAAAACAAAAAACAAAAAAAGTCCCCAAAACACCAAAACACAGACAAAGGTTAAGATAAGGTGGCAATCACCACCAAAAGCACCCAATTCCACAGCCTGAATAGAGAATGAGGCTGTGTGCTCTATGGACCGCTATCCAAGCGTGCGTTCTTCGGCCTGCGTGGGAGAGGGGGGTCAGAGAGCAGGGCCTGCTAACACGAAGCGCACCTCCAGCCCCACACGCACACACCAGGTGTGTCAACACTGGCCCAGAACATCCCCAGCGTCCTCTTGAACATCCCGGCGCGCTCCGGTCCCAGATGGAATTCCAGGAGCGCATAAAGACGTTTTTCTTCTTCACGGCTCTCGGACCGACCGGGCCGCTCAGCCGGGGGAGTCTGCCCTGATACCGCCCCCCCCCGCCCGCCATCTGCATTCCATACATCTTTCAAAGAGCCTCCCCCAGCGCAGCGCACACAATGAATCTTTGTCAGCCAATTACCCACCAGCCATAGGACAAGGTAAAGATGGAAACGCAAGTGAAGCAAGATTTCTTCACTGCGTCACACACACACACCACACACCACACACACACACACCACACCCACACACACACACACCACACACACACACACACACACACCACACACACACACACACACACACACACACACACACACACACACACACACACACACACACACACACGTCCACCATGTCTTATTTACAGACACACAGACGTGTCTGAGACAGAAGGAAGCAATGCCTGCACGCTGACAGTTCAGAGACTCCCCCCCTCTCTACCTCTCCAATCCCAAAAAAATCCTGGTCGGACGTGCCAGGGAAAACACGGATAAAGAGCGTAAACTCCGAGAGGACATCAATAACGGACCCGCTTCCTCACACGGGCCGGCGCGGGACCGCCGACCCGGCCAGGAGGACCGGAAATCAGCCGGAGCACGAGCAGTTTATAAAAAAATAAAATAAATAAATAAATAAAAAAACTCTCGCTTCTCATTGAACTCTCCTCAGGGCCTATAAAACGGGACCGCTTTAACGACATGTATTCAGAGGGAGGCTGGGGGAGGAGGCGGGGGGAGGAGGCGGGGGGGAGGACGCAGACCGCACATCCACCATTCACGCCGCTGATAAGCCCGGCGTCCGTAAATGGCGGGGAGCCATCGCTCTGCGTCACACGCTGGCTCCCACTCAGCGCCGGGCCCCAGCGGCCCCGAGTTCAGGCCTAATGACTCCCCTCTGTGTTCCCATAATGGCCGCCATTAACCGTGGGTGTGATTTCAATTAACTGCCAATGCCCAGACACATAACACCCCCCCCCCCCCCCCCC